>NC_134878.1:18064201-18066701 GCF_041734735.1 Babylonia areolata | reverse complement strand
GGGGGGGTTGTGGGAGGAGAGGGAGAGAGGGAGAAAGAGGGGGGAAGGTGAAAGGAAGAGATTCAGATTTCGAATTCGGGTGGTACATTCATATATAGGCCATGGCCCTTATGAGAGAGAGAGAGAGAGAGAGAGAGAGAGAGAGAGAAACAGACAGACAGAGACAGTCAGACAGACAGACAGAAAGGCAGGTAGGCAGACAGACAGAGACAGACAAACTCAGAACAGACAGAACGGCAGACAGACAGAGAGGATAATGGTATCGACGATTTCCTCCGGAATGCCGAGGCCAAACTGTTGGAACACGAATGCCTGATGTGCACCCTCCTGTCGCACGTGGTCACATTGTGTGGACAGAGAATACCTGTGGTTTGGCGCAAGTGATTGACGTTTTCAGGTTATATGGCGAGATCCCCGATAACGTTTCTTTGATTGCACACACACACACACACGCACACAAACACACACATACATACGCATACACACGCGCGCGCGCGCACACACACACACACACACACACACACACACACACATACATACGCATACACACACATACACACACACACACACACACGTGTATGTACGCATGTGTGTATGTATGTTTGTATGTATTTGTTTGTGTTAGTGTGTTAGTGTTAGTGTGTTAGTGTTAGTGTGTGTGTGTGTGTGTGTGTGTGTGTGTGTGTGTGTGTGTGTGTGTGTGTGTGTGTGTGTGTGCAGAGAGAAATGGAGGGGCAGAGACAGACAATGACAGAGAGACACGTATTATATAATAAATTCTGGAGAGACAGACAAACAGGCAGCCAAACACACACAGATTAAAAAAAAAAGAAAAAAAAAGGCATAGACACAAACAAGGGCAGAGAAGACCGATGGGCAGCCGGGATAGTCTGAGAAAGAAAGAGAGGGATGGAGAGAGGGAGAGAGAGAGAGAGAGAGGTGGGGGAGAGGGAAAGAGAGAGAGAGGGAGAGACAGGGAGGAGAGGGAAAGAGAGAGAGAGGGAGAGAGAGAGGGGGGAGAGGGAGAGAGAGAGAGGGAGAGAGAGAGAGAGAGAGAGAGACAGAGAACGCTTCCACCGTGATCTGCACACATACATACAAACACAGAGAGAGGAGAGCAGAGCAGAGCAGAGAGAGAGAGAGAGAGAGAGAGAGAGAGAAAGAGAGACAAACAGACAAGCAGACACAGAAACAACAACAACAACAAAACAAACAAACAAAAAAACACACAAAAAACCCCAAACCAAACCAAAAAAAAACACACACAAAAAAACCAGCAACAACAACCATCAGCGGAACAAACAAATAAACACACAAACTGCTGATTCGCCTCAAACAGAGAAACAAACGGACTGACAGAAAAACACAAAAGACAAGGCGCAGTGAATGGCAACCACTAGGAGTGACCACCATCACCACCACCACCTACACCATCACCACCACCACCACCGCCGCTACCACTACCACCATCACCACCATCATCATCACCACCACCACCACTACAACCACCACCATCACCACCGCCACCATCACCACCACTACAGCCACCATCATCACCACCTACACCATCACCACCACCACCACCACCATTACCACCACCACCACCATCATCACCACCACCACCACCACCACCACCATCACCACCGCCACCATCACCACCACCACCTTCACCATTACCACCACCACCACCACCACTCCCCCATTCCACACACAGTCTCCCATATCCGCCCAGAATTCCGGTCAAGGGCCTGGCAGTGTTCCAGAGCTGACCTGTCCATGCTGAGCTGGTCACGTCGTCAGGCTAATCAGCAGTTTTCACAGTGTGGCCGATGTAACACAAAGACACACAGAGGGCAGGAGAGAACGGACGAACGAACGAACCCTTTTTACTGAGGGAAAAAAGGGAATAAGCACAAATGGCTTGTTTTCATCCTGCCCTCATGAAAAGGGAGAAATAAATACTCAATACAGAAGCACAACAGTAGATGAATAGATTTCAAACTATGTCGCAAAAAAAAGAAAAGAAAAAAAAGATGAACAACATGAGTACATGCACAAATTATTCTTAGATCAGAAAGAGAAGGAGAACGAAAAGAGAGACTGAGAGACCGAGACCGAGAGACCGAGACCGAGACCGAGACAGAGATAGATATAGAGATAGACAGAATGAGAGAGTGAGAAACGCACAGACAGACACAGAAGTGGACATGCAGACACGACACACAGAGAGTGAGAGTGGAAAGGTTAAGACATTGTGTTTGCAAATTCTTTCATGTGTTCTGAAACGTACATTTTAAAAAATACATTAAGATTAGTTTGGACATTGAGAATGGCTGATATATTATTCCACAATAAACCGCAAGTGTATGACAAGAGAGAGAGAGAGAGAGAGAGAGAGAGAGAAGGAGAGAGTTGGGGAAAGAGAGAGAGACGGAGGGAGAGAGAGGAGAGAAAGAGAGGGTCGATGGAGAGACAAGAAGAGTCACACAGAGAGGATGAG
>NC_134878.1:18046701-18056701 GCF_041734735.1 Babylonia areolata | reverse complement strand
TAACTAATTTAAGAGCACGCCTATGAAGACTTGGGAGTGGTTTTAAGATGTTAGCACTCGCTGAATCCCAGACAGTTGAACCATAGTTTATATAAGATTCAATGTAGGCGTGAAAAAAATACTTTTCGAGTATGTAAATTTAAAAAATGTTTTATTTTAGAAAGTTGATATACCTTTTTGGAAATACTTTTACATAACATTGATATGTGATCAGACCAGGCCAAATTGTTATCAATAATTGCTCCAAGAACCTTGTGACTATCGACTTATTCAGTGACTTTGCCATTTGTAAAAAGGTAGGAGGAATAAGATGCAAGAGTTTGACGCTTTTGTCTGGTTGTAATCAACATGTATTTGGTTTTTTGTGGATGCAAACTCATGTGGTTTAGTTCAGACCAATCAGTTAACTGATTAATACTTACCTGCAATGTTCTGGAAACTTCTGAGAGTTTAGAATTGTCAACGTGTAAAGTCGTATCGTCAGCAAACAGTTCACAAAATGCAGTGATAAGTAAAGGTAAATCATTTATATAAACTGTTGAGAGAAAGAGAAAGATTCAAGATTCAAAAACTTTATTACTCAAGGATAAAGATTTTAGGCATCGCCCAGTCTTCCAATCTGTCCTTGTGACAACAATAACAATAACAACATTAACGATAACGACACAAAAATAATAATTTTGTTAACACTGCTACATCCACTGCTACTACAACGAAGAATGATCACCACCATCATCATTAACATCGTAAAAAGTAATAAAACGAACGCATTTATACATTCATATCCATACACATGCACACACTCTCTCCACCCAACACACACACACACACACACACACACACACACACACACACACACACACATATATATATATATATATATATATATATATACTTATGCACATACAGAGACATGACCGAAGTGAGAAACATATAGCGGACATAAAGAAAACAGAGAAGCACAACTTTACCATTGCACATATATACGAAAGTGATTAATTTGCTAATGCAGATGTTACAGGTAATAACATCCAATTTACAGGCGAGCAAGTAAAAACATTAAAGCACAAAGGTAGAAATAAAATAAATTCACTGCATGTAGGTAGAGAGAGAGAGAGAGAGAGAGAGAGAGAGGGGGGGGGGGCAGAAAGACAGGCAGAGACAGACACTGAGCGACACAGAGAGGCAGAACAGGCAAGCGAGAACACTGTGTCGTTAATAAATCAGATCAGCAAACGTTACCCCCACACAAGCTAACAAAACCCACGTCCCTTTGTGAGACTGACGGGCGCTGTTTTCCCTTCTCTTCAAATCCCGCACCCACTACAAACACAGGACTGTCTGTTACGGGGAACAGACGGGCGGTACCCTATACCATATATACCCCATGGATACGAATGAAAAACTCAAGACAGATATGGCCATTGTACAGTCCTGGGAACAGTGTTTCGATTTGTGTTGTTGTTGTTGTTTTTTTTTTGTTTATCAAATTCATCTGCTTGTGGCAGTGCAGGGTGGACCACAACTACAACATGATTGTTGCAAACAAACAGACGCAGGCCTACGTGTTAAAATAAGAATATTTTTTAAAAAACTATCTGTGCGAGAACAGTGCTTATTTCATAATCAAACGTCCATGAGTCATATTCCGCTTCTTATCAGTTTCTCGGCACAGTTTAAACAGTGAAGTTTTGTTTTTGTTTTGTTTTTTGTTTTGTATTATCACACAGTGCACCCATGCAACACACACACACACACACACACACACACACACACACACACACACACACAGACCTCTCTTTCCGGTGGTGGCGGTTCAGGTGACGGTGGTGGTGGTGGTGGTAGTGTGTGTGTGTGTGTGTGTGTGTGTGTGTGTGTGTGTGTGCGTGTGCGTGCATGCGCGCGCGGGTGCGTGCGTGCGTATGCGCGTGCGCACGCTTTCATGTGTGTGAGTGTGTGCGTGCGCGAGTGTGAGGGTGTGTATCGCATGACTTCATTTCATTGTAGAGGAACAGGGAAATTTCCTGTAGCTGAAAGTATAAAGTGTTGCGGTCGAGCAAGATCGGAATGCGATAAAAAATTTAATGTCATTTCATCAGAGTGGTCTGGTCCTTAGAACTTAAAAGGCTGCGTTGCTTCAGGCAACGAGCGTATACGTCAAAAGGAAAAGAACCAGTCCTTAACGGTAACTGAATTTTGTGATTCACTTGAAGATGATGGATAATATCTGATATCTCATGCGTTTCGTGAAGTCTGGTTCACACACACACACACACACACACACACACACACACACACACACACACACATACCCTACACACACACACACACACACACACACACACACCCCTCCTCACCTTTAAAAGAAGCGGGTACCTCCACCTGCTCCCCGGAGACGATGTAATCATTCTGACGCTTCTCCCACTGCAACCGCCGGGCCAACACGATCTTCCTTCGCCGGACCTCGTGGATTTGAACCACGTTGTCCTGGCCGGGACCACAGGGGGGCAGGAACTTGGACAGGTCGCCCTTCCTCACCCGGGCCACCAGCGGCAGGCGGTAGGTGGCCACGAAGTCTTTGAGCGTTCTCACTTTGTCGTCCCAGGCCAGGTCTTTGAGGGTGGACCCCGGGGGGTAGATGTGACCCGCGCTGCTGTACCCCCCACCCCCACCCCCGCCCCCACTTCGCAGGTCGCACGGCTTCCCTCCTCCTCCGCCTCCTGTTACCCCACCCGTGCTACTGTCCTCGTTCGGAGGTCTTCCTGAGACGACGACGGCCGCCGCCATGTTGGCGAGGGCTTAACAACACGACGCTACACGCTCAATGACGGGTGGAGTTTGGCGAACAGACCCCCCGCCTTTTTCTTCTCTTCTTCTTTTAACTGCCAAACATGATGGTAGTTCCTCTGTCTGGGGAGTGAGTGTTCGCCGGGTGGCTGAGGCAGTCCCACATGTCATTGTACTCACGTCATGATGTCCAGCCGTTGAGAATTCGAAGTCACACACACAGACACACACACATGAGGAAACGCAACCAAGGAAGTTATTTATATCTTGCAATCACTCCATTCCGACAGTCTGAATCAATCGATATCCCAGAAGATGAGCACACCATGATCGATCTTCCAGCTTCCACACGACACGATGTACATAAATCTCGAAAAAAATTCCAGAAGAGATCAGAAGTATAACACTTGTCAGGTGAAAAGAAACCACAACACGCGGTTTTAACCAGAACAGGTGAACACAGTGTGTATCGTCGCCCTAACAGCTGACGGAACCTTGCAAATGCCCACAGTGAGACACACTTGTACGCACTGTACCGTTTCACATCACATTTTTCACACACGCTGTTCCCTCACGCACGTCAACGTACACTGGCACGGGAGACACAAAGACTCACACACAAAAACACCCACACCTCGGCCAGGCCAGAAGGTGGAGTTTACCTGTATTGACAGGTTAAGATAAAAAAAAAAATAATAAAAAGGAAAGAAAGAAAAACTGGGCCGTGCAGGTGAAGTGAGCGGGCTGGCTGGCGAACGACCAGTGGCAGTGTGCGTGTGTGTGTGTGTGTGTGTGCGAGGAGTGGTGTTGTGTGTGGGCCAGGGCAAGGACAGTTTGGATCGGGGTTTTTTTTCCCTGGCAGAACTCTCTCTCTATGACTGGTGAGTGAGTGAGTGAGTGAGTGTGTGTGTGTGTGTGTGTGTGTGTGTGTGTGTGTGTGTGTGTGTGAGTGTTTAGTGTGGATGTGTGTGTGTTTTTGTGGGTGTATGTTAGAGAGAGAGAGAGAAGCAGACAGACAGACAGAAATGCAGACTGAGACAGACACATAATTATGCCAGACTGAGAGACAGACGGGAAGAGAGGGATAGAAACAGACAGACAAAGAGACAGACAGACACATGACTATACAGACTGAGAGACAGACAGACGGGCAGAGAGGGATGGAAACAGACAGACAGAGAGACAGACGGGCAGAGACAGCGAGTGTGTGTGAACGGCCCACAGGACAAAAGGAATAGTAACAATGAACAGAACGGTCCACTCGATAGAACATCTGAAGGTATCTTAAGAGCTGGACAATCCAGTTGACAAGTCTTTTACTGGGCTATAAAGAACGTTGTAGGATATATGCTGTCTTCTGAAAACGTGTGTACGTGTGTTTGCTTAAGGGCATGTGCGTGTGTGTGTGTGTGTGTGTGTGTGTGTGTGTGTGTGTGTGTGTGTGTGTGTGTGCGCGCGCAGCGCATTTTACTATTGTTTGAGTGTACCAGGAATAGGAGAGACTCGTAGGTATATACTGGTCTTATATTGCGTTTGTATCATAAAAATGACACAGAAATAACTAAGTGAAGATGATCGTTAAAACGTCCCCACTCCCATTAAATCCAGAACACACCGCAAATTTTCTTTTTCGGTATTCTTAATTTCCGAGACATATTAATGTGATGGCGTCAGATGATAAGAAAGATTTTTAAATGTCTACTGATTTCGCAGAACATGAGAAAGGAAAGAACTTGTGTCTGTAATAATTTTCCTCGAAAAAATACGGAAGGTTGGTTAATAAAAATTCACTGACAAACCAGTCGCTCATAAAACCCATTATGAATTGACAAAAAAATATTTTAAACCAAAAAGAACACACACAAAAAAAACCCCAAACAAACAGCACTCATCTTTTAAACTTCATACGATTATAGAAATGTAGTACAATTCATTTGTAGTTCTTCATCGTCACTCTTTCTCAGTATCTGTCAACAAACGTCAAGCAGACGACAATATTGGGCGGACAACTCACACGACCATGACTGTTTTGGAACAAGCTGGAGAGTGAACGTCATGTGAAAGCATCTTTTTTTTTTCTCGTACACACACACACGCACACACACACACACACACGAAAAGAGAGTCGTGTCTTAAAATTCAAATGCACACTGAATGAATGGAATTAAAAGAAAAAGAAAGAAAAGTGTTACATAGATCGAGTGGTGTGCAATGCGAGACTCAACGTTGACATGACCTGGTGTAGCGTACATGGACTTGTCCGAGCGCAGTGACGCCTCCTTGGGGAAGCTGAAACTGAAAGTGAACATGATGTCCACATCGGCAGACTTGTCGCAAGCCTCCCTGTGAGGGACAGGGGATAAAGGGGTGATGTATGATAGTGCAGATGACAGCGACGTCTGTGTATGACACCATGGACCACAGTGGTGTGTTCTGTGCTGTGCTGTGCTGTGCTGGTAAAGGTGCATGTGTGGCGAAGCGTCGTGAAAGCCTCGGATGTTTGCTGTTATGGGACACAGCCCTGTGATTCGACTTCCCATTCAAAATTCAAAAAACTCTTTATGATCCACATGGCATCTGTTTCTGTGATGGTCACTATTCCTGCTCACTTCCCATCCCCGTCTCCCTTGCAAAGCATCACATACTAGTCCTTCACTGTCGGCTTAGCGATACAGATTTTGAAGGTGCCTGCAGCTGGGGGCCTATTTTATTTTTCTATTATCGTCGGGCTGAAGTGCCACGCTCTGCTTGGAATGGGCAATACTACACGTCTGTCTGCAGTGTGTATGCGTGCGTGCCTGAAATCTGACTGAATGACACACGAATGATGAGCGCCCAATGGCAGCAGTCAGTCGGCTGTACCCAGGTAGGCAGCCTGTTGTGCAAACGACCCCGTGCTTGTAAAGCGCTTAGAGCTTGGTCTCCGACCGAGGACAGGCGCTGTGTATGTATCCATATCATCATCATCATCATCATCATCAGCGTGGCCTGTTCTGTCACGTGAAGTCTTCTGTGATATTATGCGAACCCACGGAACTCAACAGGATAAACGCATACCTCTCTGTCCTCTTACCGCATTGTCAACTCTACACTATAATTAGATCGCTGACTTCCAACGTCCTCGGTTTTAGTGTGCGTTTGTGTGTGTGTGTGTGTGTGTGTGTGTGTGTGTGTGTCTCACTCTGTGTCGCTGTGTGTGTGTGTGTGTGCGCGCGCGCGCGCGTGTGTATGTGTGCATGTGTGTGAGAGAGAGAGAAAGAGAAAGAGAGAGAGAGCATGTTCATGTGTGTATTTGTATCCTTTCGTAACGGCGCAGGACGCTCTATCAGTTTCAGATCCATGCAGTGTATGTGCAGTTTATGGGCGATTTTATGAAACGACAAACACTCAAGCGAAAATGGCAAGCAAGCGCACACCACACATACACACGGAAACAATATGAGCGCACATTTTTTAAAAACTACTTTTTATTCGTATTTTACGTTACATTTTCATTCACAAATGCATGCATACATAGGAAAAAGAGGAAAAGTCAAAACCTACACACAAACATTCATATACACATATACGCACAAAAAATTAAGGAAACACACACATTATGCAGTACTGAGCACACACACACACACACACACACACATGACAATTTTTAAATGAAAAAAAGAAAAGAAAAAGAAAAAAACAAGCTGGTAGGACTACCTCTCATGAACACTGATGTACATATAAACGTCGGACACAATTCTTAGAGCGAGGTAGGGCGCAGCTATGCACATAAATTTTTTCTATGCTTCAATATAGAGACACAGACGATAATCAGCGATGTGAAATCAAAGAAACGAAGCAAAATTAGGATGGTTTGACCATGTATTGACAGAGCAGTTTGGGGAGAGTGATAAGTGCAAAAACACGGTCTTCCACCCTTTAGGTGCGTAACACGGTCACATTATCTGACCCACTTGTCCTGTAACAGGTCCACACTTCATCTCATGGCGGGGTTTCTCCTTCCATTTTCGCTTGCACACTTGAAAGTAACAACACGTGGAAAAGGTTTGTTTAATTTTTTCTGGAATGAAGCTGATTAGTTTACCATAGTTGTTTTCTGTGTGCACATACATGACATGTTGTTCACAAACTGGGTGATTGTACTGAGCCCTGGGAATATGATCTCAGCCTGTGCCACCAGACTGGTATTTTTCACGCCACGCCACGTACATTTTTTCATGTTTGTGGTTTCACTTGTGAATGCATTCACGTTTTCTTCTTGCGCGTGTTCGCCTGCTTCTCCGTGACTGTTTTCTGGGTGGTGTGAAAGTGGTTAAACCATTGCATCATCAACGGGCGCGTGTGCATTCTCCTTCTTCTTCTTTTCCCAAATCTCTGTGAAGAGTCTTTGGGGCGCCGCACAGGAGAACTGTCAACCAGATTCCTCCAGGTCTGTCGGTTGTGTTGTCACAGTGTCTCCACAAATGGTTTTCCTCTCCATTCTGCAATGTTGTAAGTCCATCGTTTTTTCTTTGTGTGTGTGTGTGTGTGTGTGTGTGTGTGTGTGTGTGTGTGTGTGTGTGTCTGTGTGTTTTGTCTTCCTCTCCTCTGTATTCAACAGATCAGAGTGCAGCTTCAGAGATGGATTTTACATCTAACTCAGGTTAACTCACTCAGTACGGCCAGTCCTCTCTTCTCCTCTACACAGACCCTTCGGATGTCCAGTGGGTGTCTGAATGACCCAACCTTTAGCTTCCGTCGTCAGAATTGTGGTATTCTTTTTCAACATTCACCTCTTCAGTATAAGAACCTTCCGCTTGCAATATTTTGATGATGTTAATTGGGGTGAAACGCTGTTAACGTCGTCTCTTTCGCCGTTCGTATGGAGAGAGTTAAAGTCAGTTACCTGCAGTGCTTCAGCTCCTCCTCTCTTCGTGTGTCTCACTCATCTCTGTGAAGAGTCATTACGGCGCCGCGCAGAACAACTGTCCACCACTTTCATCCAGTTCTTTCGGTCGTGTGTCAAAGCCCGGGTCTCTGCAAATGGGTTTCCTGTCCATTCTGCAACTTTGTCAGTCCATCGTTGTTGATTGTTTTTTTTTGTTTTTTTTGGTTTTTTTTTCTGTCTTCGCTCCTCAGTAGTTCCATGGAAGGATTGTTTTCGTAATGCCATTGGATCTAGTTACGTGGCCATACAAACATAGCTTTCTTTAAAGATGTCAACAGATCTTCCGCTAGTCCAGTGCGGTGCTTGATGGTCGGGCCGCACTTCATTGGTGATATGATAAGAGAAGAGAATCTGATGTTTAGTACCTTGCAATGACACCTCATTTCCACGAGTTGGGTACTTATTTCCAAATGGTTTGATAATGGGATTAATTCGAGTCCAGAAAATAACATCCTGGGCAGCTGGTCATAACTGCCCCTAAACGAGACACACTAATAAGATGACGATGGACTTCGCCAATGCGTTTGACGTGACTGATTACAATCTCCTTGTGTCTGTCCATCTCTGTCTGTCTGTCCCTTTCTCTCACACGCGGATTTTATGTCATGAAAATATATCTTTTTATATCTCCTGCTGCAAAGAAAGTATTACGTACGTTAGAGCTTTAAAACAATACCATATATTGATTACCATTCCATACAAAATGGAAACACATTTTTGAGGTTATTTACAATGTCGTCTTGGGGGTTGGGAAGTGAAATCTACACGTTTGTAAAGATAAGAGATTTCAGCACAGCAACCCTCCCAAGAGGAGTAATACTTGTTATGATTCAAAATGTGAACATCGCTCTTACTTCTGAAAACTTTTTTGTATAGTTTATTTGCTCACATTTTTTTTATGTTGATTGTGAACCACACACCTGATATTTTGAACTTTTCAGGATTCAAGGTTATATTTATGTGTTGGCTGTATTTTCTTCCTGAAACCTTTTCGCCTCCTAACCAAATTGATTGCATTTTATCAGCATTCATGAAAAGTCCTGAAACAGTTCCGAAGTATTGAATTATTTGAATGGATCTTTCAAAAGACATTCTGTCCCCGTCATTCATTAACCGAGCGTCATGTGCAAATTGAGAAATGTGTGCTCTTTATTATCAATATCAACTCATTTTACTGTCTCCACGGTACCCAGTCTGATCATCAGAAATTAATTTTTGAAAGTATTTTTGCATCCTATTAGCTATGCGTGTAGTTCCAATTTTATATAAAACATTTAACAGTGAAATAGGTCTCCAGTTGTCCCCCCCCCCCTCCCCGTCCCTCCCATACATATTCCTTTTGTTTATCTGGTATTTGAATGCTAGTGACGAGTACCTCTTTTTGTGTAGCTGAAAGTTCCCGTCTCTGACCGATTAGTTAACACCTTGAGTGCCACACCACGTATCACCTACGTGTATAGTAACGTCACTGATGAAGGGAAATAACTCTGGAAGGCTGAAAATTCACACGGTTTATCTAGAGTGGTATATCTCCAGACCATTTTCTCAGTTTTTGGCTTATTGTTTCGGAAAGTTATATGACTTGGAATACCACTTTCTACTGGGTTTTCTTCTCCAGCACTGAAGGGGTTAAGAGCTCGAACGACGAAAGCGACTTCATTTTTCACCGTGAAGAAACAGGACTAACCTTGACATCGATAGAACCAGGGTTGGGGTTGGGGTGCCGATAGGGTTAGAGAGAGAGGGGAGGGAGAGAGAGAGAGAGACAGACAGAGAGACAGACAGGGGGAGAGACAGAGGGTGGGTTGTCACACAAAGAAAGCAGGACAAGGGGAGCATCACGACATGGAACACAACACAACAGGCAGCCTTGCCAGCTGCGCTTTACGTGCGGACGTCAGCACGCCTCCGCCTCTGTGTGTGTGTGTGTGTGTGTGTGTGTGTGTGTGTGTGTGGCTGTGTGTGTGTGGCTGTGTTTGTGTGTGCGTGCGCGCGTGCGCGCGCGCGCGCGCGCGCGTGTGTGTGTGTGTGTGTGAAGAAAAACGCTAAGATCACAAGGACACGCGCCACCGGGTTTCTGATTTGTGGCCGTTTAGAGAGAGAGAGAGAGGAAGAGAGAGAGGGGGGGGGGCACGGGTATATGGGGGAGGCGAGGTGAGACAGAGAAAGGAGTAGTGTGAAAGAAAGGAAGGGAGGAGAGTGAGAGAGGAGGTGTGTGTGAGAGAGAGAGAGAGAGACAGACAGACAGAGAGAGAGAGAGATCAACAGGCAGACGGAGAGAAAGGG
>NC_134878.1:18034201-18041701 GCF_041734735.1 Babylonia areolata | reverse complement strand
GAGGACGAGTTTTATATGCGCTGAAGGGACTGAATGGATGAAGCAGGCAAACCAGACAATAGAGAGTTACAGTAGTCAATGCGAGATAGAATGAGAGAAACGACAAGTCTAGATGTTGCGTCAATGGACAGATATTTCCCGATGGAACTGATGCGCCGCAATTGACAGTAGCAGGATTGACATGTCTGACTGATAAATTTTTGCATGGACAGTGTGTTGTCAAGGAAAACGCCGAGGTTCCTGACTGAATTGGAAAGAGGGATGGATGTACTGCCAAGTTTGATTGTGTCAGTTGTGATGGAAGAGAGTTTTTGTTCAGTTCATATGATCATTGCTTCAGTTTTGCCCGCGTTCAGTTGTAACTTATTTAGAGTCATCCAATTTTGAATGTCCAGGAAGCAGTTGGATGTTTCTTGCAAGAGCGACGACAGTTTTTCGGGGGTATCACTCTTTTGGAGTTGAGTGTCATCAGCATAAGAATGATGACTGACATTATGGCGGTTGCTAATTTCAACGAGAGGAGCAGTGTGCAGTGTGAAGAGCACTGGGCCTAAAACAGATCCGTGAGGGACACCATGTTCAATTTTAACGGGTTCAGACTGGAAATTATCCAGAATGACAGACTGGAGTCGATCAGTGAGATAAGATTTGAACCAGTTTAGAACAGTGCCATTGATACCAAATGTAAAATGAAGACGGGAAAGAAGGATTGAATGGTCTATCGTGTCAAAGGCGGCTGACAAGTCGAGAAGAGTGAGAAGGGCGATCTGTCCTGAGTCGGACGCTAGTAGTATGTTATTCAGGATGTGGAGGAGAGTGGTTTCGGTGCTGTGGTCAGCACGATAAGCAGACTGAAATGGGTGGATGAGATTGTTGAAACAAAGGTGATTGTTGAACTGCTTCAGGACAGCTTTTTCAAGGAGTTTGGACAGGAATGGAAGATTAGGAACTTGTCGATAGTTTTTCAAAATGTTTGCGTCATGGTTGGATTTCTTCAGAAGAGCCGGACGATTGCAGTTTTGAAACGTCCAGTGAGAAGGGATGAGTTGACAATATTGGTGATTGTGGGGAGAAGCTGTGAGACACACTGGGAAAAGACAGAGGCTGGTACAGGATCGTGCTCACAGGATTTTATTGTCATTTCTTTCAGGATTTCACGGCTCTTCTGTTTCAGTTAATGGATTAAAGGAATGGAGAGGAGTGCCGTTGAATTGAGGATCAGGATGAGTAGGTTGGAAAGGCATTTAGTCTAAGATGGTACGAATATTTTGGACTTTGTCGAAAAAGAAAGAGGAGAAGACATTGGGGAGTTCAGATAAAGTGTAGGCAGAAGGAAGAAGAGTCTTTTTTCCAGTACCGAGAAGATTTGACATGATAGAGTAAAGAGAATTAGTGGATGCGGCATCGAGAACTTGAGAAGAAAAGAAGTTTGTCTTCGCTGATGAGGTCATATGGTTGACTTTATTTATTTCTTTTCGGAAGATTTGATTTTGGACTTTCAGTTTTGTTGATCGCCATCGCCGTTCCAATTGGCGATGTTTGCGTTTTGCAAGTCGAATGTCTTGTGTGTACCATGGGGCGGAAGGTCTATCAGGGAGCATGCGGGTAGTGGGGGGTACATGTTCATCCAGCAGTTGAGAGAGGACAGTGTTGTCATGTGTAGAGACATCGGTGCGGGAAGAAATTTTGGAAAGGCGTTCAGCAGCTTGAGAAGAAAAAGTGTCAATGTTGATGGATTTCAGGTTGCGACGAGTAACGGATTTTTTGGTTCTGGTAGGTTTTGAAATTGTAAGCAAGAATATGACAGCAGAATGGTCGGAAGAAAGTTCGTCAGTTACAGTCATGGCATCAGAGTCAATGTGATGAGTCAGTCCAACGTATGGCCAGATCTGTGTGTTGGTTCTGTAACGAGCTGAGACAGACATAGGCGTTTGACATCAGTGGAAGTTTGGTTGTCGAAATGAAAATTGAAGTCTCCGGCCGAGGATGATAAGTTTGCCAGAACGAAGATTGTAGTAAGCAAGTAATGTTCGGAACTTATAGTGAAACAGAGAAGACGTTAGGTTGTTTTTTGACGACTAGGAGGAGGACGATATAGACAACAGAAGATGATTGAGTGACCGGGAACATTGAGAGTGACTTCGAGCATTTCAAAAGTGTCATGTGGAAAGACATGGTTATAGGAGAAGGAAAGGGAAGACTCCAAGATATTTCTATAGACGATGGCGGTGCCACCTGCACGAGACAGTCGAGGAAGTGACTTGGTTTTGTATCCAGGGTCTGTCTCAAGGTGTGGAATTTTTTATGTCTGATATAGCTTAGAGTAGAAAGACCACAACCACTACTACAACCACACACACACACATAAACACACACGCGTGCGCGCGTGTATGGACGCACATACGCACGCACGCACGCACACACAGACACACTGACACACACACACACACAATCACACATACACATATAAAGCGCGCGCATATGCACGCAGGCATACACACATGCATTGTGCGATTGATGAGATGATGAAGTTTGTTATTATTGTTTTTATTATTGTTCTTATCATCATTATCATTGCGTACGTGTTTCTAAATTAGTTCATTCGATTTACAATTTTAAAAATGTTATCTCATATCTACGAAGAGTGGTAACCTCTGTCTGCAATGAACTTCAACGTAAACAAACGAGAGTTGTCTACCATCATAATTGTCGTCTGCGGGAGGCAGAACATTCTGTGTGTTCCAGAACCTTCAGCTTACCCAGCTAAAATGAGGACAAAGTGAAGGGAAGGAGAATTGCAGATCTATTGCTTGAATTTCGAGGAATTAATGACACTGTTAAGATATTCCTCTCCAATGCTGACTTTGTCAAAATCACTGACGCACATTTAGTAACAGAGTAACAAATTATTGGAACAAATTAACAAACAATACCAAACGTGCGCCTAGTATAAATACTTTTAAGAACCTCATAGATAAACACGAGTTATTGACAAAAGCGAAATATGACTTTGATGGATAAAATGACAGAGCTAGTCAACGACCTGACCAACAATGTAAAGGAGTAAATCTGACGGGGCATAAAAAGCCAAAAATGGCTAAGTTGTATAAAACAACGCCCCAAATCCTGATCCTGATCCTGAAGAATTCTTACATTGTGGGGAAAAAAATCGAGGAAATCATTCGGTGGACTGGTGAAAGATATTCAGAATACTGTCTACGGAACAAGTGAACGAAATTTAGGCACGGAAAGAACTAAAATACAGTGAAACAAAACACCAACCAGTCATGCCGAATTTGAGTTGTGCTGAGATCCACGGAGAGCATGGTGCCAACGTGCAGTCCAAGCTGCACATAACAGTGCAGGCATCTGACAGAGATCCATAGATCTAATTACCGACTGCACACAGGGAGTGCTATGCAAGCACAAAACTGTGACATGAAGTTTAACTGCAAAAACGATGACTAGTGTGCACCGTGGCCAAGCCATGGAATGCTTGCGGATTTAACCCCTACACAAGTGTGATGCCTTTGATCTGATTTGCACAGTGAACCTGTTTTGTTTTTTGTTTTTTTGTTTTTGTTTTGTTTTAATATGACAACGACACGTCTTGATATGTATCCCAATTCGCATCACGAATCAGAACTGTGCTTCGCGCAAACGGGACTGTTATGAAGTTTCGATCAAAAGGTAAGGTTGTGTGTGTGTGTGTGTGTGTGTGTGTGTGTGTGTGTGTGTGTGTGTGTGTGTGTGTGTGTGTGTGTTCTTTCTTTAATTCAACGTCTTTTCATTATAAGTAATATTAGACGAGGACGAAGGTGGGGCGTGTGCGTGTGGGTGTGGGTGTGGGTGTGGGGGTGAGAAAGTATGATGTGCATGCGTGCTCGCGCGCGCGTGTGTGTGTGTGTGTGTGTGTGTGTGTGTGTGTGTGTTTTCAAACTTTCGAAAAGGACTATCTATGAAGTCTGGTATTGATAATAACAATAACAGCGTGAAGTTATTTACAATTTAGACAGAATATAAAAAGAGCCTTTCGAGAGAATTAATATTAATAACAATCGAACATCCTCAAAATGAGTAATTAACAACTCTAAAAATAAGCTAAACGGATTTGTTAATTTAAATATTAAAAAAAGAAGAAAAAAGAAAAGAAGTCACTGCTCGCTTATGTGAGTAAGTGTATGGTGTGCGTGTGTGCATGTGTTTTTATGTGTGTGGGCGTGCGCGCGCGCATGTGTGTGTGTGTTTGTGTGTGCCTACCTACTTGCTTGCTTGTGTGGCTGTTTGCATGTACAAGAATGCATAAGTATGCATTTAAACAGTCACACACAGACAAGCGCACTCACATGCTCGCGTGCGCACGCGCACACACACACACACACACACACACACACACACACACAGATGTAGATGTAGATGTTTAACCTACTGTTGTAATTCATGTCATAATTCACTGTTAGTCACTACAGTTCTTCGTAGCTCTTCGTTTTCCACGACTCACTATAGTCATCCCACCACCTCTTCTCATGTACCCCACGCCTCATCTCCAATGCGCACATACTTTTACCAGTCTAATATCACTCAACAGTTAAAAGACGTTAAACTAAACAACAACAACAACAACAACCACAAACACACACACACACACACACACACACACACACACACACACACACACACACACAGAGGACATATCCACTGTGCAGAGGATGGGAATGATTGAAATCGCCCCCATAAAATGCCTTCATTTGCCTCTTCAGTTCACGTGTATGAGCAGTTAGGCAAAGACAGACATGTTTCTCACAGAAAATGCACTTATCATATGTAAAGAACTGACACCCATGATAGAAATACCACAACCTTTCCGAGTCTCTCGCTCTTTCACTCTCACCCACACACACACATACACAAACACACTTGTGCGGACATCACTGAGTGGTACATAATTATTTATTTCCCTGTAGATACACGACGAAAATTTCAAACACATGGACACTGGCATATGTCCACGAGAAGTGGAATATAAAAATAGGAGCAGCCAGTCCGTAAATTCGTAACTGAAATACTGCAGATATTGTGATACAGACAGTGACAATGTCACATAAGATATCAATGTGTCACAGCCGTGTATCACACACACACACACACACACACACCTCAACAACTTTTATTGCAACAATCTGATCAAAACAGACACGCAATCGAAATGCAAATCACACCTCATGTTACTGAGCAGGGACTTACATCACTGCATTGAATACCAAGTGCAAAAAAATCAGCACAGACGCAAACTGCGCACTCAACCAACTGTGCGCACTAACACACACACACACACGAAAACCGAAAAGTAAACGGCAGTCGCTAAAGTTGAGTTATGATAAACAAATAAATAAATAAGAATCTATATCACACTACTGCAGTGCGATCTCATGCCGCACTGCGAAAAGCCAGACAGAAATCTCCTCTGCTGTGTCAATGCAGTTTTGCCAGACTTGAGATCAAGCTTTTTGCATTATCGCTGCAACAAGCCACTTGCTGGCGAAGACGCGAGCATTGCGAGTTATTCTTTCTTCACATGTGAAACGAGAAGGGGTTCATTTGGTACTCGGTCAGACACAGTTCCACCCCGTCTTTTTGGATTTTTTGTTTATTTTTGGCTATCACACACACACACACACACACACACACACACACACACAAATATGAATAGATGAATGAATGGTATAGATACGTACATAGCGCCTTTCCTCGGTCGGAGACCAAACTTAAAGCGCTTTACAAGCACAGAGTCATTTGCACTACACGCTGCCTACCTAGTTAGAGGTTTGACACAGTTGTTTTGAAAACGGCACTGTATACATTTGTAGTGACAGAAAAGAAAGTTGGGTGGAAAATGCCACTGTAAAAATGTATTCGGGGTGGCAGTTACGGACAGGTGGTTGGAAAATGTGACCGTGAGTGTGAAATATAGTCGTGCAAGTAGGTAAAGAAAGTATAGTTGGACAAAAATCTTACCGTAAAGTTAGTTGTGGAAGAAGTTAGTGAAACCTGATTGGACAAAGTCCTTCCTTGCACAGTCTTTCGTAAAGTCTCAGTTATGGATGAAGTCCGTGACAGTTTGTTAGAAACTGTCACTGTACGCCTGCAATGGGCAGGTGCCAACCCTTCCTGATCCCTTGATCCCCCCCCTCCCCGCCCCCCCTTCCCTCCCCCTCCCCGCTCCCCTCCCCCCACTCCCCTCCCCGCCCGCCCTCCCCCCCACCCCCCCACACAATAAAATAGCAGTGAAATCAATGAAAACAAGTCACAGCGGATACACTCTCTCTCTCTCTCTCATCTATTTATTTATTCTATTTTTTATATGTCTCTCTGACTTTTTTCTCTGTCCGTCTGTCTCTCTGTCAGTGTCCGTAAGTCCCCATCTCTGCCCAGGCAGATGATTTATAGAAAGAGAAACCATGACAGCGATGGCACACCTGAGATCCACAACAGTTCACGGCTGTTTTGCAGGATATTACTGTTGACAGAAAATAAATATGGAAAAGGGGCTGTAGTTTGAGTTTTGGCCCGGGAAATATGATTAACACTTACAGTTTGGCGAAAGACTATCTTGCTGTTGGTGTGTAAACCCGTCTATACATTGAATGGCACTTAAAATAGGTTATATGTGTCTGTGGGGCAGGACAAACATCATACATACTAAAAGAAAAAGTTCAAACCCCAGACTCTTCATGACCGATATCAACATCGATCTCAACGGAGGGTACCACCAAGTTCTGTGGAGCGGACTCGTCAAGCCTTGAGCCCTCCTCCACTTTGCGCTCAATGGCTGGAGTCATCAGTTTGATGGTCACCGCCTGCATCACCATCAGAAGGCCCAGGGTGATGAGGAGGCTGGACAAGGGGGTCTTCACGTGACCAGCACGGCCTCGGTCAACGTAGTCCACGTGCAGGGCGTAGAGCTGTAGCTGTTGTGTGATCATCACCAGCACGTGGAACCACTGGTGACTGTGGCCCCAGATGTCGAACATGCCTACACACACACACACACACACACACACACACACACACACATGAGTATCATGGTTTTTACAGGTGTAGAATCAGTTTGTGTCGTTGTCTCTCTTCCGTACCTGTTACATCTCGAAATTGGAGACATTGACTTTCAGGTAATTATGTTCTTTCCGGTTCTTGTTTGTTTTGTTTTGTTATTTCATCTGAGGACGTAATGTGGTCAGTGCGTGGTTCGGGTCCATTTCTTAAACATGTTCTTTTGCGACTACGTTTGTGTTTAAACTTAGCTTGAAAAGCAATATCTTGGCACATGCAGTAAATCTTTCATTCTGCTACGTTGAAATAGGTAAGACTTCTGGCAAACCCAAATCGATGCTATAGTCATTCAGTTGTTTTTCCAGTCAGGATGTTTCTGGGTTCTGAATTTCTTTACGAAACACACACACACACACACACACACACACACACACACACACACACACACAC
>NC_134878.1:18021701-18031701 GCF_041734735.1 Babylonia areolata | reverse complement strand
TACCTCTCGGTGATGGGTTGGCATTTTAACAGCGCCCTCCTTATCTTTTTGGAAGAGGGTAGCGGGTAGAGTATAATTAGTAGTGTTATTCTCTGCACCAAGGGAAACCAACATATCTGGCTGCTTGTCAAGTAGGTCGGAGTGGATAAGAGGACACCTGAAACCTTTCCACAGAGCATGTTGGGTCGTTCAACTTTGACTGCGTGTTTTTCAAAAGATCCGTTTTGGAGCAAAGAGAGTGTACCGTGTACCGTTTGTTCGTTCGTTCTTTAGTTTAGCGTCTTTTCACTATCAGTGATATTAGACGATGAGAGTGTTCCGTGTGTGTGTGTGTGTGTGTGTGTGTGTGTGTGTTCCTCCCATACACAAACAAGGAATAGACAATAAGCACTGGTGCCACAAGGTAAAGTGTGTACTGCATTTAAAAACAACAACAACAACAAGAACAAAACAATCAAACGATGTGGCGGTGATGACTGTTTCAGTACTGGATGATATTCGAACTGTATTCACACACATGGGCCATCTACTGCATAGACAGCTGAAGGCGAACAAGCGGATATGGCTGTGATTTGTTTTGTTTTGTTTTTAGAATCTGGTTTTCAGTGTGAACGAACGTGTCTCTTAACTGCTTGTTTAACTGTTAAGTTTTTGTTACACACACGCAGGAGACTGATGCAGCATAACTTTAGTCCGGATCTCTGCTCATGGACACATTCTTTCTGTCTGCTAGTCTGTCTGTCTGTCTGTCTGTCGCTGTCTCTTGTCTCTTTCTCTGTATGTCTCTGTTTCTCTGTCTGTCTGTCTCTCTCAGATACTGTTGTGTTACAATTTTCTTTTTGCACATAATGATCAGTGTTGTGGAACTTCACTGTGAACAAAGGCCTCTTTTTGTGTCAGTAAGGAGGGGCAGAACGGAAACACGAACGTCACTACCCACCATAGAGTGGATGAAACTGCACTTGTCTTTCAGCCCGTTGCGGCATATATTTTTGCCGAGCACAGAATTATTGATGGCCCATATGAGCGTCGAAAAACACACACACACACTGCCTCCTTCACCCCATCTGCGTGTCTGTGTCGCTCTCTGTCTCTCTCTGTGTCTCTCTGTCTGTCTCTGTCTCTGTCTGTCTCTCTCTCTCCAGTCACTGGTTTTCAGACTGCTTTGTCTGCCTGTCGCTGTCTCTCTGTCTCCTTTCGTCAGTGTGTACATGTGTGTACATGTTCGCGCGCGTGTGCGGGTGGTAGTGGTGGTGGTGGTTGTGATGCTGGTGCATACTTACGTGGGCTTTGGATGGATACGTAGCCTAAAAGTTTTTAGCTCCTCAGTGTCATTTCTTGGGTAGTTGTTTGAGGGTGGGGGGTGGGGTGGGGGGGGGGGGTGGGGGCGGGGGGGGGGGGGGGGTAGAAGGAAAAACCAAGTCTGGTTCTGTCACTTGCGCTCCTTATCTGGATGCAAACAAAAGGCAAAACTGAGGTCGCTGATTTCAATCGATCCGTCCGAATGTGCTGACTTGAATGCAAAAGGCTTTGTCGCGTCCGTGTCAAAATCATATTGGGAAATATATTCTTTTCTATGTTTGTCTATCATAATATTTTCAATTATATTTTTTATTTTATCATATCCTTTTACAAATAATTGAAATTGAATCAATACCCCACAGAATGTGGGTCATAGGCGCCGCCGTGTAGTGACGATCTGTGTATGTGTGTGTGTGTGTGTGTCTGTGTGTGTGTGTGTGTGTCTGTGTGTGTGTGTGTGTGTGTGTGTGTGTGTGTGTGTGTGTGTTCCTATGGCCCAGTATTTGTTTCGATTGGTCTGTTTATCAGAGCGTGTCTGTTATTGGTGTGTGTGTGTGTGTGTGTGTGTGTGTGTGTGTGTGTGTGTGTGTGTGTGTGTGTGTGTGTGTGTGTGTGTGCGTGCGTGAAAGTAGTTTTCAATTTTACATCTCCTGAGATTCAAGATTCAAGATTCAAAAACTTTATTACTCATGGATAAAGATTTTAGGCATCGCCCAGTCTTCCAATCTGTCCTTGTGACAACAATAACAACATTAACGATAACGACACAACAATAATAATTTTGTTAACACTGCTACATCTACTGCTAGTACAACGAAGAATGATCACCATCATCATCATTAACATCGTAAAAAGTAATAAAACGGACGCATTCACACATTCATATCCATACACATGCACACACTCCTAACACACACACACACACACACACACACACACACACACTTATGCACATACAGAGACATGACCGAAGTGAGAAACATATAGCGGACATAAAGAGAACAGAGAAGCACAACTTTCACATTGTACATATGCAAAAGTGATTAATTTGCTGATGCAGATGTTACAGGTAATAACATCCAATTTACAGGCGAACAAGAAACTGAGAAAGAGAGAGAGGGCTAATTCATTCATTGGGGAGAGAGAGAGAGAGAGAGAGAGAGAGAGAGAGAGAGAGAGAGAGAGAGAGAGAGAGAGTTTGGTGTGTGTAAATGTTGACACTTGATAAACAAAAGGATTCACACACACACACACACACACACACACACCACACACACACACACACACACACACACACGGGCCATATTTATGGACTTACTTCCCTCCAAAGGCACACAGGCATGACTGAACTCATAGCTGTGATAAACCGAACACAAACCCATTTTGGGTTGAAACATTCAGGGATTAAGTCCAGTCGATACCTTCCTAGTCCAGCCACACACCCTTACTCTGCCACCAAACACACATTTGCGTGCGCACAGTTATGCAAACGCACATGTACAGCATTCATTTCAGACTTGGTGTACAATAATGCAACAATCATACAAACGTAGCATGACCGTAGAGTAAAAAAAACAACAACAACACTTAAACAAACACTGGATTTCTGTCTCCGCTCCCCTCCCTTTACCCCCAAACTCGACAGCAAACACAGTGTGATATATATATATATATATATATATATATATATATATATATATATATATATATATGAATACTTACAGGTGAGACGGCGATAGAGGCACAGGTATACCAACACACGCAATAAAATCCAAAACTGTGACAGCCGTTCAACACGCTCAACTTAAAAGTTAAACGGTCACCAACACCCAGGCAGCATTGTAACTGGGAGGCTACCACATCCGTCCGGCTCATGAATTGTGTCACTTGCATGCACACATACATACACATGTGTTGACTTTTCGACAAGTGTATGTTTACGTGTGTGTTTCATATGTGTAGTGGCTTTTATGAGTTGAAACGTGCTGACGGCATAAAATCTGTGACGGCTGGGTATGCACCTGAATGTTCGGTCGCTAAGAGCCAACGGTGGCGTAAACATAGCACGCTGAGAACTTGTCGGCCAACTTTCCGGCCGCTGAGGTGTGGTCGTGGAGTTTTTGGTTTCAACGATTTACTCCCCCCCCCCCCCCCTCGCCCCCCACCCCTCTTTTTAAATTAAATTTTTACCTCATCCTACTTTTTCTTTTGTTTTTAATTCTTTTCACAAGGGATGATAACGGCTGATATGGGTTCACGTTCGATATTTTGTTGTCGGTGTCTCTGACACCCTGTTTGTCTGTCCGTCTGTCTATCACTGTCTCTCAGTCTCTGCTGAGCCTCTCTCTCTCTCTGTGCCTCTCTCTCACTTCTCTTCCTCCGCACGCACGCACGCGCGTGCGCGCGCGCTCACACACACACGTACACACACACACACACACACTGACAAATCGATACCTCACTGTTACACACACACACACACATCGCCCACCCCCCTCCTCTTTCCCGTCCGCCCCTCACCCATACACGTAATACAGCTACCACCACAGTCACCAACGCAGCTACTACCACCCCTCCCCACGCACACATTTCATACAAGGCGGCTTGTAAATACCTCAGGACACATTCTTTTGCGTGTCAAATCATATATCACAGATCAACATACTGATTCTGTGTACGTTCTCCAACAACCCGAGCTCGAAGTGCCAAAACAAGCAGGTCAAAAATATTGCTACTTCAGGGATAATAGAAGTCTCAGTTTCAGTTTCAGTTTCAGTAGCTCAAGGAGGCGTCACTGCGTTCGGACAAATCCATATACGCTACACCACATCTGCCAAGCAGATGCCTGACCAGCAGCGGAACCCAACGCGCTTAGTCAGGCCTTCAGAAAAAAAGTAAATAAATAATAGATAAATACACAAAAAGAACTACTACTACTACTAATAATATGTATAAGGCGCAAAAAC
Source organism: Babylonia areolata (assembly GCF_041734735.1). Taxonomy (NCBI): domain Eukaryota; kingdom Metazoa; phylum Mollusca; class Gastropoda; order Neogastropoda; family Buccinidae; genus Babylonia; species Babylonia areolata. The sequence goes on along the minus strand of NC_134878.1, from coordinate 18,027,433 downwards.
TTGATGGTCAACTATAAGCGTACAAATAAATAAATAAATAAATAAATAAATAAACAAATAAATAAATAAATAAATAATAATAATAATAATAATAAATAATAAATGAATACATAAATAAAAGAAGTCTCAGGTTTCGGGTAACAGAAATTCGAGGAATGCTCACATTCGCGCGCGCGCACACACACACACACACAAACACACACACACACACTCTCTCCCTCTCTCACACACACATACACACACACTTTCTCTCTCTCTTTCTCTCACAATTACACACACACACACACACACACACACACACACACACACACACACACACACACACAGAGGGTGTGTTATTATGCACGAGTGCATATGAGTTTGTGTGTTTGTGTACATGTACGTGCGCTCGTGCGAGCGGATTTTGGCGTTTAAATGCGCGCGCACACACACACACACACGCGCGAGCGCGCGCAAGTAAACGCCAAAATCCGTCATAGGTGACGTGTGCATGTGAATGTGTGGGCGTCCAGTATGTCACCAAAGCGTGTAACTCTGTGTGTGTTGTTCTGTGTTGAATGTGTCAGCCAGCCAGTGATTCAAGGGAACAAACCTCCGAAGTATTAAATGGGATAAAAACAAAACTAAGGGCTGTGTCCCTTGAACGTGCTCGCCCATTTTGCAACCGTTGACGATGTTCCTTATTTTTCTGTATTCCTGAAATTAATCATTATAATTCTAATCATTATTCTGTTTTATAATTCTATTAGGTTGTCGTATTTTGCTTCTTTAAATTTTTATTTTATTTTATAATTCTAATCATAATTCTGTTTTATAATTCTATTAGGTTGTCGTATTTTGCTTTATTTCAGGAAATTTGAAGTTCGATTTTATTCCATTTTATTCACATGTAACGGTATGCCATATTTTGACGTCTCATATCGACATATTGGATGTGTGGAGGGACTTGGGGTGTGGGGTGTGGGGGCTTAATTAACAAAACTTTTTCAGCAGGAAATAAGGGAACTAACTAACTGAGCGTATTACCTTGCTGCAAATGTCTGTACTACTCATCATAGTGTATTAACTGAACCGAATCAGAACCAAGACACTTGCCACCAGTGATAGAGGTGTTCATTCGAACAAAAATTAAGACTCCATTTCATAAGTGAACCATGTCTGTTTGTCTATCTGTCTGTCAGCACTAGACGAGATACGCAACACCTTCAGTGATTTTTTTTTTTTTACACAAACACGCCAGCACGCGCCCATGCATGCATGTTCGCAGACTCGCACGAACGCGCTTATGGACACACACACACACACACACACACACACACACACACACACACACACACACACACACACACACACACACACATGTCCGTTTTGTGCTCCTTTAAAAATGAATTCCTGTTTTTTTGTTTTTGTTTTTTTCAAATGTAGAATAGTGAGAGAGGATGAGGTGCGCGCGCGCGCGCGTGTGTGTGTGTGTGTGTGTGTGTTGCTTTCTTTCTTTCTTTTTACGTCTTTCCTCATATTTTTAGACGCGTGCGTGTCAGTGTGTGTGTGTGTGTGTGTGTGTGTGTGTGTGTGTGTGTGTGTGTGTGTGTGTGTGTGTGTGTGCGCGCGCTTGTAAGAGAGAGAGAGAGAGAGAGGAGTTCAGTAAAAATACAAACAAAATAAAACAAAAACACCTGACCAGTTTATGACCTTCGGGCCACACGTATGTCGGTAAGCGACCTCTCCGCGTTGAGGTAACAGTGAAGCAGAGTTAGGACGGCCACAAAGCAGGTCCTGTGTGCTGTGCTCAGCACCATACATCATTCATGAAGCTCTGCTTTTAGTACCTGTCCACCCGAGCCCGGCAAATCCATTCCTATTGAAAGGTCAGCCCGATTACGAGTTTCCTGCAGATTAGCGATTAATTTATGTCATTTATGATCAGACACCTTTTCAACCAATGAATCATTCTAGAAAAAAAGAGAGAGAGAGAGAAAAAAAAGAAACCACTGGTGTGCATGGCACGAAGCAAAGTCAAAACAGATGCAAAGAAAAGAAAAGGGGGAAAAAAGAAGTATTATTATATTACTCTTTTTTGTCACAACAGATTTCTCTGAGTGAAATTCGGGCTGCTGTCTCCAGGGAGAGCGCGTCGCAACACTGAGAGCGCCACCCTTTTTTTCTTTCCTTATTTTTTTCTTTTTACTTTTTTTGTTGTTGTATTTTCCTGCCTGCAGTGTTTTATTTGTTTTCCTATCGAAGTGGATTTTTGTAACACTCTAACACATTCTAACACAAAACAGTCACTGTGCTGAAACAGACGCAGCTACAAGAAATGCAGATCCAGGGGTCTCTCAGCTGATAGAGTCTCTGTGATGAATTCAGTTCAATGTTGCTTACATCGCGGTCAGCTGCTCAGGGCTACATCATTTCAACAAACCACAGAAAACACAACCGTGACCAACATCAGCATGAAACCAAGGCAGAGACAATGAAGCACAAGTATGGTCACATAACTGCAGCTAAACCCAGGACTTGTCGGTTTCAACAGTGCTATTTCTCACAGAAGATAAAAACAACAGGAAAAGAAAAGAAAGAGAACACAATACCATGACGGCAGCTAAACTCTAGCCTCGTCCCCTTTGACATATTTCCTACCAGGTGATTAAAAAAAACTGTGCCTGATAAAAAATGACATGATTATGATAGAACACAAATGCAGTGTCCTAAAAATGCCCAGTCATGAAGACCAGAGAGAGACGAACACGTGGAATGAACTAAAGATATGTGCAGACGAGTGAGTGGACTGAGACAGATGCAACAAAACAAAACAAAACAAAAATAAGGACGGAATGATAGAAAGGAGGGAATTCGTGGCACAGGGGACATAGTGCTATTTGTTTCCCGTTTCCTGTCAGTGGGATGCGTAGATGGGATCGACCTTATTCATAGAAACCAATGCTCACATTGATCGAGCTTGAATTACTGAAAAACGCATACTGATGATACACTCTATTCGGCTTGGAAAAGGGATTATTTGCTTGATTAAAACAGTTACACAGCTCGTGGTGATTGTTGCAAAGCGATGGTTAGAGCAGGTATGAAACGTTTCAGGGGGAAAATAAAAAATAAGGAAAAGGCCCACTGGGAAAGCTTGTGTGGGGCTTCTTGCCTTTGATCAGTCAGAAGCGACACAGTGGGGGCAAAGCTCACGAGAACCTATGTAGTTCTCAGGACGAGGAGGTCATGATATTCATCTCAAAGGGATATTATTTTGTTGGCATGCCGGTGTAAGGGAATACAGTTACCTCATGTTATTCTGTCCGACTGTGGGCATTCAGAACACAGGGAGACGTGGTGGCTCAGGGCAATGAATACAAGGAGCTGTTGGACTGCAAGGCAGTGAGAAGAAAGCAGTACAGAGAACACATACCTTTGGGAATGTAGTTTCAGTTTTCAGTTTCAGTAGCTCAAGGAGGCGTCACTGCGTTCGGACAAATCCATATACGCTACACCACATCTGCCAAGCAGATGCCTGACCAGCAGCGTAAGCCAACGTGCTTAGTCAGGCCTTGAGAAAAAAAAAAAGATAGATAAGCTTACATAAATAAATAAATAAATAAATAAATAGATAAATAAATAATAATTATGATATAAAAAGGTAGTAGTAATGAAAATAATAATAGCTTTGGGAGTGTAGGTATATGACAACACAAGTTTTGTGAGTACAACAGATTAATGAAAATGCTCCAACACTTAGCTTTGGGATTGTAGGTATATGAGAACGCGGATGTTTTGAATATATGCATATTCGAATACAGAGTTTGGGAAATATGGTTATATCAGAAGGAAGAGCTTTGGAAATATAGGTGAATGAAAACACAGAGCCATGAGAACATGGGTCGATGAGAAAAGAGAGCTTGGGATGATATATGTAATGACAGCAAACGGCTTAGTGAATAAAGGGAAAAGGGTTGTGTTCATAAAGGTACACAGGAAACACAATATCTTCTATACTGAAGGCAACCGAAAAAGAACGTTGTGAAAATAGAACCGTAAAACATTGACCCGCAAGTACACACGGTAGCGAAAACACAGATCTGTGAGAATCTGATACATCGAGAGTTAACAGACCGTACAACAGTGTATGAATGTATGATTGTGAGAAAAAAGAGACGGCGTGGGAAATTTCAAATACGGGTTAGTAAAAAACAGAACGTTGTGGGCGATATACAGACCAACGAAAGCACAACAGTAGGAGTAGAAACAAGAGTCTTAAGGATATAGAACGAAACGCTAAGAGCTGTAGGGACATGTGATCTGTTTATTTCGGCAGAAACCAGAATGAATTCCAGCCTACCACCAACTCTCCCGGGGTTTTTAATCCGAGGGAGAGTAAATCAAAGAGCGCCACACCGTGCCGTTGGGACAGTGTCTCCTCAGATAATATTTCACCACGTTCCGGCACATGCTTGTTTATCTGGCACTTGATCGCTAGTTCGTCTGGGTTCAGGAATTGCTTATGAACCGCGCACGCGACGAATTCGGACGACTTAATTATTGGCGGGAAGGGGTGGAGATCTAACCCTCCCCCCTCTTTTATGTTTCTATTTGCACGTCTTCTCTCACACTGTAACGAAGAGTGGTGACACGGACGGAGATAATGCTATTTGTTACATCGTAAATCGTGAAATTGTTCAATCTCTTCTCTCTCTCTCTCTCTCTCTCTCTCTCTCTCTCTCTCTCTCTCTCTCTCTCTCTCTCTCTCTCTCGTAATCTGTCATCTGTATATATATTTCGGTTGCTCTGCGTAGAATACAGTTTTCCGTAAAAGGGACCATCTTGCAGACACGAAACATGGTGGTATGGGAATGAAGAGGTAAAAACGACCAATAAATATAAATGTCAGGGCATGCTTTTTACTACCGAATTAGCTTTACTGTCAGGCTGGTCAGAAGTATCCAGAAAGGGTAGAGAAGGAGTGACTGAAATTCTTCGCACAATGAGAAGACTGAATTCCATTGACGCCTATGTTGGAAACTGTTCGATGCCCAAATAGAACTTATCCTGACATATGGTGCAGAAATTTGGTGAGCGTGAAAATAAACAAATGGAATGCACACACAGCAGAGAACGAGAAGGATATGCTTTGCCACTCATTTCAGGACATGTTCCAGCTGGAGAAGAATATAAGTGAAATGACGTATGAATGGCACCGGGACAACTTTGCATGATTTGGAACCAGAATTCTAGGACTTTGCTCAAATAGAAGTTCGTTTGATGCAGACATTTCTGCAAGCGCAACATATCCTCGGTCTGTAAGATGAAAATCATTTTAATACAACGTTATATTATGTTATTTGTTCATCTTCCCTGGCATAAAAGCCAGAGAGGCTATTGTCAATCGAGAATTTTAATTGTATTTCATTTTCTCGGTTACTCGCTTCCTATTTCTCTCTCTCTCTCTCTCTCTCTCTCTCTCACACACACACACACACACACACACACACACACACACACACACACACACACACACACACACTGTCTCTCTCTCTCATTCTCACCCCTCTCTCTCTTTTTTCAGTTTATCATTCCCTCTGTTTCTCAATCTCTGTCTCTATCTCTGTGTCTGTCCGTTCCTCTGTACGACTCTTTCACTCGCTGTTTCTCTCCTTATCTTGGTCTCTCTTTCTCTATACCTGTGTCTTTCTGTCTTTGCCCTACCCTCCACCTCCTTCTCCCGCCTCTCT
>NC_134878.1:18006701-18016701 GCF_041734735.1 Babylonia areolata | reverse complement strand
AAATACGTACTCAAATCCTAAGACTCTTCACATGGGATTACCCCAAGGTTCTCTTATTGCCCCTGTTCTATTTAACATCTTGCTGAACGACTTACCCCAACATTTATCAAAAGACGTGATCCTAGTGCAATACGCAGATGATATATGTATGTGGATGAATGTAACTATGAAAAGAAATACATCAAAAAGGGCATTAAACTATATTAAGAAAACATACCAAAGAGAAATAGATAAACTGAATAAGTATATTGTCGACAATGGTCTTACATTATCAGCAGGAAAAAAAACTCACATTATGCTTTTTAACAATGGTAATAATCCAGAAGAGTTACCAACATTTAAAATTGAAAATGAGCCCATTCAGTACAGAGATATGATAAAATTTTTAGGCTTAATGCTGACTTCTAAACTAGCTTGGAATGCCCATATCGAATATATATAATAACAAAAGCAAGAAAATGTTTAAACTTGCTCAAAGTTATAAGTAAACAGTGCTGGGGACAAGATACAACGATATTGAAACATTTATCATCATCACTTTTTCGATCCAAACTATCGTATGGACAAGAAGTCTTTTTCAAATTATTTGTTAAAGAAACTTCAAAGCATTGACTGTAAAGCATATAGACTTGCCCTTGGCGTACCTTTCCACGCATCAACCCTCGGAACATAGAAAGAGGAGAATTACCTTTGGATGAATACCGAAAGCTGGCATGTGCTAAATACGTATTGAGAAGCTCAACAACTGAAAATTTTACATCGGAGGAAGTAAGAATTACATCTGAAAACAACTTCCTAAAAAGAGCTAAAACGATATCTTATCTAACACCAATTGGCACGTTTGAGTCAAACCTTTTCCAAAAGTCCGAAATTAATCCAGATAATGTAGACACGCAGAAAACAGTAAGTCCATGCCCCATTTGGGAGATGAGTAAAGCACAGCTTGATATCAATCATACTGACATTGCAAAAAAAAAAAAAAAAAAAAAAAGAAAAAAAAGAAAAAAAAAAAGTCCGTTACACCTTCAGAATCGATACCGTGACCACTTACATATTTACACAGACGGCTCACTCCTAGACAATGGCCAAGCAGGTTCAGATTTCGTTATACCAAAACTGAAAACTGAACGGTCATACCATATTGGTAAACATCGGTCAATATTCACAGCTGAACTTATCGCTGTTCTTATGGCTTTAAATTATATTCTTGATCTTCCAGTTTGCCTTCCACAAGTCTTATTTTGTGTGATTCAAAATCTGTATTATACGCTTTAAACTCATCAAATTGTAAGAACAAGTCCAAAATAATAATATAAATAAGTCACATTGTACATCTTTTGAATTTGAGAGGAACGCATATAACTTTTTGTTGGGTTCCTTCTCACCTTGGTCTCCTATTTAATGGACTGACAGGGCTGCAATAAAAGGTGCAAAACACCAACAGGGAACCACATACCTTTATGTACCTTTGTCTGTACAAGAGGGGTACCGCTTACTAGAAAAAGCATCATGGAGCAAAGTCAGGGAAGTATACCCGCAAAATGGCAAAGTTTTAAATAAAAGTGTAAATAATATTCAACAACCGGAATCTGTCAATCAATCAAATACATTCAGTAATTTATTCAGATTAAGGCAAATTCAGGCATTATCAAACAGAATAAAGCTGAACGCTTTTATAACAAAGTTCAGCAGAGATGTTATATACATATGTGGAGAATCTATTTCTAGAAAACACATACTCTTTGAATGTCAGAGTCTGAAATCGTTTTTACCAAACTTCTCGGAAAATTCTTTTGAATGTATTTTTGACAATTTCAAGATGTTACCTGCTATTGCAGGTTTGCTGCATAGTCCAATTGGACATTTGTCATAGTTGTTACAGTTGTTTGATGTCAGCGTTTCCTTCTATATTGTGCCTATGTCTCCCGTTTTAATGCTTTATTTTTTCCAGTGCTCTGTATCTTTCCCCACTTTACACACACACACATGCGCACACACGCACACACACACATACACACACACCGTTTTTCACCCTCTGCCCAATACCGTTCCCTCCACCATGCCCCGCACTCCAACCCCCCCCCCCCCCACACGCCCTCCACCCCCACCCCCACCCCTCTTTTTTTCCGTCTAATATCACTTAACGTGGAAGACGTTAAACTGAAGGCTACTACTACTACTACTACTACAACACACACACACACACACACACACACACACACACACGCACACATATATTATATATAATGAAGCCGCTCCAGTTTCCCTCTCCAAACAAACAAGCGAGCCACGTTGGGCCGAGGCAGTCAGGAAGGCGTGCGACATGACCCACAGCCATAGCTTTTAGCTGTAGGTCTGTGGGCCACACTGCTGCCCGTCTGCCTGCTTGCCTGCCTGCCTACCTGCCTGCCTACGGCCGCTTTGATCACACACACACACACACACACACACACACACACGCACGCACACGCACACACACCTGACAATGGCTTCTTTGGGTTTTGACTGACTGGCGTGTGGAAGGAGTGTAGTACAGTGACGGGATCGATGCCAGGATGGGAGGGAAACCCCTTGTCTCTGTGCGACCGGCGAGTGAGTTCTCCTTGTGAAACTGTGCTGTCTGGAAAGTGTTGGGGAATAAATCTCTTATCTCCTAATTGGAAAAATTGAAAGGGGGTGAAATTCCCCCCCCCCTCCCCCTTCAGTCGTTGAAAGAAAGTCGGGTGCTTTGAAAGTGCGGCGTTCTCGGGCGATTTCAAGGCTTTGGGGATACCTCGGAGTTAAAACGTCTGTGATGTGTGTTCTTGTTGGGACATACAGCAACCTGGTAACACTACTCCACAAATGAAATAAACATCCGAGACAGGACAGAGCGTTTCTGAGCTGCGGTTCTCCGAAAGTGGGACTGAATAAGTCTTTTTGTGTAATATAGTTTTCTGGTAATCTGAAAGTTGACGACGAAAAAAACAAAACAAAAACAAGCAACAAAACACTCGCAGTTGAATTGTGTATGCGTTAAACAGTCGTATTGCTTGTCCTGAAATCATTCGTGGATACTGATAATTTAAAAGTATCGTGGGTCTGTATGCGTTACCCAAATAGCCTCACGGAGTGAATGTTTGTGGTTCCAGACTTCTCAGTGGTGCTGTAAAAGTGGAAGTGAGACAAAATGCATTCGTTTATAGATGGAAAACTGGCAAGAGGTTATATTTTTGTGCTCCAGTCAGTTTGTGAAGTGTGGTAGTTTAAAAAAAACAACATACAGGAATAAGTAAATATAAGATCTTTGACTTCCTGTCATTTGGAGAGTGAACGGAACAAACTCGGTTTGTACACAGTCTCCACATGACTGACGTTTCCACGTCGCTTTCTAGTCCGTTTTGACTTGCAATTGAATCTTCCAAGCTTTAACCTGATTTTCAGAACTGAACGAAGTATTCTGTTCCTTACTGAGTAACAAACGGGAGCTGAAAACACACGTTCATTTCGTGGAGTTTGTTGTGATGTGTTATTTAGATGTTTTGAAAACTCGTTTCAGTTTAATTTTCAGAAAACAGCTTTAAAAAAAAAGAGAACAGTAACAACAGACTATTTTAACCAAGCAAGAAACCAGTGTGAACGGTGTTTTATGTTGTTTGGCAAGAAAACAGACAACCTGCTTTAAAGATAATTTCTTAAAGTCAACAAACAAAACTGGGTTTTTTTTCTCAGCGCGCTTTAAAAAAAGAAAGAATCTGGATTAGCGAAAACAATCCATACACATGGGCTAATACAGAAGAGATAAGACACGTATTATTGAAAGTGAGGCTTTTCACCTGGGAAAGATATTGGACTGAAGCAGCTGGAAAATCAAATGAATGCTCCGGCTGAAAAACAAAGCGAAGAAACAAAGGACGATAATGATTTGACAGTAGAACAGAAGAAGTTGTTGAATAGATTCTCTTAAAAAAGAAGAAGAAAGAAACATAGAAGAAAAACACTGGGAGAAAGTAAACCTATATCACACTGACGGCACCAGCCATGGCGTTCTTACGAGCCCCCTCCACAGAAGCAGACATGGAGAAAAACCAGAGATCTTCCAGCCCCAAGTTACGTGATCGTGACGTGCTGGACGGCCACAGCCTTCCGGGGGGATCCTCGCTGTTCAGGGAGGTGATGGCGGAGCTCCACCCCCCATCACACCCCGCCCCTCAGTCTAGATCCCCCGCCCCCAGACGCCGGAAGAGCACCCAGGTCAAGCACGTGCACTACGCCGTGGACGGCGACAAGAAGAAGGAAGACACGTCCCCGCAGCCGCAGGACAAGGGCAAAGAGGAGGAGCAGTCTCATGGCCCGGAGAAACAGATCCTGCACGGCAAGTGTCACTGCTACTTCGTGGAGAACGGGAATGTCATCGGCCTGGCCGACCAGCAGTGTCAGCACGAGCACCGCCTCCACCCCCCTCAGCACTCCCCCACCACCTCGCCTCATCTCTCCCCGCGTGCCCTGACTCCCGAGGGGTCCCCCGCGCCCAGGCGCAGGCTCCACCATCAGCACTCTCACCCCCACCACCACCACAACCACCACCATTCCAGCCTGCAGCCTCCGGAGGCGGAGGACTTCAGGGGCAGGTCTCACAGCGACAGCACCGCCATGGCGCGAGTCTCCAGCGCCAAGAGGACCTCCCTGTCGCCCTCCTCCCCCACCCCCAGCCGCTCAAAGCCTTCCGCGTCCAGTCATCACCACACCTCCCCCTCCTCTCCGGAGAAAGGCAGGGTGTCTCCCATGCCCAGAGGCCTTTCTCCGAGGCAGGACCACGAGCTGCACGAGAGGCCCATGTCTTCGCTGCGTATCACCTCCCCTCCTCCTCCCATCCTGGTCCACCACCCCGGCGGCGGCACAGGAAGCGATGCGGAGGCGACGTCAGGGGAGAGAAGGGCGCGGAAGCTGTCGCCTCACGCCGTGTCCTCCGATCAGCTGCACTACCTGTACGACCAGTTCCTGGCTCCGGGATCCGGGCCCGCTTCCGGTCAGTGAGGACTGGAGGGGTGCCGGTTAGCTGTGCTGCCTGATGAAAACAGTCTGCTTGAGGGATTGAAACACACACCACACACACACACACACACACACACACACACACACACACACACACACACACTACCACCACCACCACCAACAACAACAAAAACAAAAACACAACAAAAAACCAAAAAAAACCTTGTACATAGTTTCAGTGTTCTGTCAATCCTCGGAACACTTTGTGGTTGGCTGGGGTACAAAGAATAATTTTGAATGAAGCTTCAGTAACACTTCGATTCGGTTTTTTTAACGTCTGGTTGTGGTGTGAAATTGGATCGTGGGTGGTTGTGGCTTATTGGGATCAACAGAACCAGCTAGAAAACCATGACTGAGGCTGTGGATCGACTGAACTTATTGTATGATCTGTTGTTGTTTTATTGTGTTTTTGTTGTTGTTGTTTTTTTTGTTTTGTTGTGTGTGTGCGTGCGTGCGTGCGTGCGTGCGTGTGTGTGTGTGTGTGTGTGTGTGTGTTTACCGGGTAATTGTGTCACCTAGGATAATCAGCTGCTAGATAATTGAGGGATAATTAAAAAAAAACCTTTATTTATTCCTTTGTTTATTGATATCTTTGAACGTGTTTCTGATGTGATACACACACACACATATGTGGGGGGTGGGGGGTGGGGGCTGGGTGTGTGTACGTGTGTCTGTGAGAGAGAGGCAGAGTGAATCACCCACAGTTAGTGTGCTCCACCACCTTTCTGATGGCCTGTAAACATTCACACCACTATAGTTACCTTTGCACGGATACGACACTCAGGTGTTCAGTCTTAACGAATGAACTGTGAATTTCTGGAAACATTAAGAGAAAAAAAAAATCGTGACTTATTGCAACTGGTTTCGACACCGCAAGTCGGTCAAAGCCTTTTCACGGGCACGCTTCACAGTGACAGTGTATGTACCTGTCTGCACATCTGACCGTAGAGGTGACGCGTCCGCCTAGGAAGTGAGAGAATCTGTGCGCGCTGGTTCGAATCACGGCACAGCCCCCGAAATTTTCTCCCCCTCCACTAGACCTTGAGTGGTGGTCTGGATGCTAGTCATTCGGATGAGACGATAAACCGAGGTCCCGTGTGCAGCATGCACTTAGCGCACGTAAAAGAACCCACGGCAACAAAAGGGTTCTTCCTGGCAAAATTCTGTAGAAAAATCCACTTCAATAGGAAAAAACAAATAAAACTGCACACAGGAAAAAATACAAAAAAAAAAAAGGGTGGCGCTGTAGTATGGCGACGCGCTCTCCCTGGGGAGAGCAGCCCGAATTTCACACAGAGAAATATGTTGTTTTAAAAAGAAATACAAATACAAATATTCAAGACGAGATGACATGAGAACTGTGATTTCTGTCGAGGGCTTCCTGTCTCGGTCTGTTGTAGAAAGTGTCTGCGTTGGAGTGATAAGCGTGAGTGATGGGTGTGCAGTGCGCTTGTAATAAGATTCATAAATATCCTTTCTTTGTGTGGGTGTGGGTGGGTGGCTGTTCGAAATTAGAAATAAATGATAGATCATTCCCTTGAGGATAATCCTACATAGCACCGTTTTCATACTCGCCATTTCGAAAGAAAGCAAACAAAGCTTAAGAGAGGCAGAAGGACATAGAGAGAGACAGAGAGATAGAGAGAGAGGGGGGGGGGGGTTCTTGCTTTTGACGTCTTTTCTTTTTAAACATTCTTACTTGTAGTCATTTCAAAGGAAACGATGCCTCAGAGAGACAGAGAGACTAAATCAACAACAACAACAACAACGACACACACACAGGCATTGCTTCATCTATCTTGAAAGCTGGAACTTGGTCCCGAAACTGATCCCCAGACCGCACGTGCACAGGTTTTTTGAGTGTGTTCATCTTTGGCTTCTCTTTTTCAGTGGCGAATTCAACCAAGTGGATATAATTATCTTCGCACACACACACACACACACACACACACACACACACACACACACACACAACAAAAGAACAACAAGAACAAGAAGAACAAACAAACCAATAACAGAAACAAAACACAACCCGGTTCGAACTTCAGCCCTTAGACACGGAACGAGGGTGGGAAATGGTGTGGATGGATATGTATCAATCATGGTTGCTCAAAAACCTGTGACTTGGTCAGTTGTGCAAAGTCCCACGAACACGGCGTCCTGAATACTTAAAGTGGTGCGAACCGTCGCAATATGCAGAGGTCGGAGCGACTGTATGTCGCCTAATTTCATGTTACCTTCTGTCGGGTCACAGCCATTTCAGACGTGAGGTTAGTTAGCACAGTTACAGCTATAACTATACAGCCAGCAGCTAAATACGTGTATTCTTATAGAACAGATAGAACACGATCAGGGTAGGACGTAGGACGTACACGCAAGAACTGTCATTAAGCACATAAAAATACCAGTACAGTTACACGCAGTATGTACGTATATTTGAGAGGTGCACAATGAAATGACATTTAGAAGGAATTCAATTTTTCTATTACAGTATTATTGTCACCAGTTTCATTTGCCTGCTTTGATTTCAGTCTTTGTCTCTCGATGAAATCATACCATTGGATAATCTTCAGTAAAAGTAATTATCACAAAATAACGAACCAAAAATTACGATTTTGACTAATATATATACACACAATACCTTTCTTAACCATTATGAATAAAGCTCCATCCCTCTATTTATCCTTCATGCTTGGAAGCATGTCATTATCTGCGTTATACTTCTTCAGTGTATGTTCCATGAACAAAAACCCATGCTAGAAATTTTGATTTGAAGAATTAATTTGCATTCTCTGGCTGTAAGAACGTCTTTAATCAGTCAGGTAATGTTGGTCACAAAACCAGAAACAGGCATGTTTTATCTGGGTCACTTAAACAAAGCAGTTATTCAGTTTTTTTCTTTAGAACGTCCAGCAAACCCGTCTCTGCCTCTTTCTCTCTGTCTCTGTGTGTGTCTCTCTCTGTCTCCATGTCTCTGTCTGTCTCTCTCTATGTTATTCTGCCTCTCTCTCCCTCTTTTTTTTTTTTTCCTTTTTTTCGCGTTATTCAATATTGGTCTAATGGAACCTTTTTTTCCGCGTTATTCAATATTGGTCTAATGGAATTTTTTTTAACTGTTCATGATTCACCTCAATTGTAAATTAGTTTGTAGCTGTTGTCGATTATCCTTAGTTTGATTAAGATCCGTTTTTTTGTTTTTTTGTTGTTTTTTTTTTCGTGGTGTGTGTGTGTGTGTGTGTGTGTGTGTGTGTGTGTGTGTGTGTGTGTGTGTGTGTGTGTGTTTGAACTGTTAATAATTTACCTCAACCGTACATTAGTTTGTAGATGTAGTTGTCGATGATTGTTATTGTGATTAAGACTCGTTTTTCTTTGTGAATTTTTTGGGGTCTGTTTTTTGCGCGGTTCCTTGCAGGACTGTCCTGGCAAGCCCTGACAGTTACTGAGGTTTTTTTTTGAGTGGTATAATCGGGATACTGTCTCAAACTCAGATAACAGGGTATTTTTAAAGTTTGAACACATAATTGTGCTGTCGTGATGTTGAGACATATAACACATGTTATGATGTAATCTGCATGCGTTGTTCAGTTTGTGTGTGTGTGTGTGTGTGTGTGTTGTTTAAACAATCAGCAGAGGACTGTTGATCATTTTCTCACTTTCTTTCATGCTTTTGTTGTGCTTTGGTTGTGCTAGGGTTATGAAAAGAATTGACTGATTTTGTTTTCCAATCAGTACGCATGGTGGCGAATTCTCTGAATACAGTCGTTTGATTTTATGGATCTATGCTGTTCTGTGTGTGTGTGTGTGTGCAATTCCCTGCTTTGTATTTCTTTTATCATCTGTCGTTCATCCCCAGCCATTCGTTTTCTTTGAAAAATGCGTGCGCACTTGCTTTTATGTGTGTTTGAGTGAGCGTGTGTGTGTGTGAGTGTGTGTGTGTGTGTGTGTGTGTGTGTGTGCATGCATACGCGTGTGTGCGTGCGCCTGCACTTGCATGTTCCTGCCAGTAGAGAGAGGGAGAGAGAGAGAGAGAAAGATAGCGGGTGCGGACTGAAAGAGAACAGCCTTCTCTCCGTTCTCTCCACAAGAGCAGGGACGAAGGAAGAGCGCGGCCTTCATCAATGATGCACGAGAAGCGACTAACAAAGAAGCGCCAGATCTAGCACGGGGCGTAGTAATCTGAATCACCTCCTCACCCCACCCCTCCTCCCATATCTTCACACCAACCCACCCGCACCATTGTCACGCCTTCCACCTATTGATTCATGTCTATAACTCTCTCACCTTCGGATCAGCGACAGTGATCGTATTGTCTCGGAATACCGAGAAAGGTGTACAAAGAAAGACACAGAGACAGAGAGTGCAGTAAAACTGGCTGGCCTTTAACCACCACTATACTTTCAGTTCCGCGATAACGTTCCAATTGTTCGCGTTAAACAAAAGAAAAGAAAACCAAACTTCTTCTTCTTCTTCTGCGTTCACTCGTATGCACACGAGTGGGCTTTTACGTGTATGACCGTTTTTACCCCGCCATGTAGGCAGCCACACTCCGTTTTCGGGGGTGTGCATGCTGGGTATGTTCTTGTTTCCATAACCCACCGAACGCTGACATGGATTACAGGATCATTAACGTGCGTATTTGATCTTCTGCTTGCATATACACACGAAGGGGGTTCAGGCACTAGCAGGTCTGCACATATGTTGACCTGGGAGATCGTAAAAATCTCCACCCTTTGCCCACCAGGCGCCGTCACCGTGATTCGAACCCAGGACCCTCAGATTGAAAGTCCAACGCTTTAACCATTCGGCTATTTCGCCCGTCAGAAAACCAAACAAAATGAATGGAAACAACAGCCACAGACTGAAGCCATGTGTGTTGTCAGCTGCAGCTGGGACGTCAGTGGGACACAGTCTGGTTCTCCACAGAAAAACAACAACAAACAAAACAAAACATAACAATAACCCATTG
>NC_134878.1:17984201-18001701 GCF_041734735.1 Babylonia areolata | reverse complement strand
GAGAGTTCTTCGAAATCAAAGACACCCAAAGCGACCTTCAATTGATGTGGATTTTAACATTGGAAACATCCTTCAATGAATTTTGTGTTTAACCTTGGCCTTTGTTTCAGATTATACGGTCAAAAGGTCAAAACGTTATTGTATAATGCTAGGATTTTACTCTTTTGTTGTTGCTGTTATTGTTAAAGGCATGGTTTACTGTTAAAGCATTCATACATGTCTGTGCGCAATTAAGCACTTCTGGCCCATAAAATTATCCTGAAACAGTGAACACACACACACACACACACACACACACACACACACACACACACACACACACACACACACACACACACACACACACACTAACACACACATTTTCAAGGTCCTCTTATTGGGGGCTTGGGGGGGGGGGGGAGTTGTTTGTTTGTTAACCCTCACAGAACCTCTCTCTGCACCTCTCACATGAGCTGGATTTGTGAAGTAGTCAAAACTGGTGAAGCAAAAAAAGTGAAAGTAAGTTGTCAGTGCGTTCACAGTCACCACGTTAACCGTCTGAAATCGGCGACCAAGATAATGCCAAATGCTTTTTCAAACTTAAGAAATTTGCACCCAGAAACTGAAATAGTGTATTGTGGAATCATCCATGGTGTTTAAAAAAAAAAAAAAAAGAATGCACAAGGCAAGGGGAGAACAAAAAATGGTCATGTCTGCGTTGTTGAGCATCATCAGTGACAAGTGTTCGATGAGATGTGTGAATGATGAATGAATGATATGGATACTTATATAGCGCCTATCCTCGGACGTAGACCAAATTCTTAAGCACTTTACAAACTCGGGGTCATTTGCACAACAGGCTGACTACCTGGTTAGAGCCGACTGACGGCTGCCATTCGGCGCTCATCATTCGTTTCCTGTACCATTCAATCAGATATCAGGCACACACACATACACACTCAGAATGACATGTAACGTTTTACGTGTATGGCCGTTTTGTTTATTTACCCCGCCATGTGGGCAGCAACACTCCGTTCTCGGGCATGTTCATGCTGGGTATGATCTTTTTTCCATAACCTACCGAACGCTGACATGGACTACAGGATCTTTAACGTGCGTTTTTGATCTTGTGCGTGCGTATACACACGAAGAGGGTTCAGGCACTAACAGGTCTGCACATATGTTGACCTGGGAGATCGGAAAAGTCTCCACCCTTTACCCACCAGGCGCTGTTATCGAGATTCGAACCTGGGACCGTCAGATTGAAAGTCCGACGCTTTAACCACTCAGCTACTGCGCCCGTCAACAGTCCCAACTGTTGTGCTCTGTCCAGCAGGTTTTCTGCTTACCCCAGTGAGGCCCTGTAAAGGTTTACATTCCCATGTAATTACAAACTGAGAAAGCTGAATCTTCGCGATTGTCCAATGTCCATATATGTGCAGTTGTTCATTGGCACAAGTACAATGGTGGTAGCTGTGTGGATGCTGTGCCTTCAGACAGATGCCAGGAAACAGACAACTGTGGTAAAATAAAGTGGGCAATAAGTGTTCGAGCGAAAACCGTATTCGTGGTAAACCTTTGCGTGGGACTGCGTATCCTGTTGTGTGGAAGCCGGCAACGAGATTTTCCAAGTTGAGTTTTATTGTTGTTGTATTTTCTGAGATTTGTCACTTCTTGGTTGTGCATTCGTTTGTGTCTAAGTGAAAATAAGGTGTGTGTGTGTGTGTGTGTGTGTGTGTGTGTGTGTGTGTGTGTGTGTGTGTGTGTGTGTGTGTGTGTGCGCGCGCGCGTGCGTGCGTGCGTGCGTGTGTATGCACGCTCTGAGTTGGATCTTTCTCGCAGACACACACACACACACACACACACACACACACACACACACACACACACACACACACACACACACACTGCTCCCACCAAGTGGAACTCCTTGCCGTGTGAATTAAGACACACCCATTCCATTTCCATCTTCAAAACTGATCTCAAGACTCACCTGTTCAAAACTGCCTTTGATGGATCTCGTGATTCCTGCAACAGTGCAGATATCTACTTGTTTCTGTTTATTATGTTATTTGTGAAGTCTTCGGAATCTTTTAAAGCACTGTGGTGATATTGTAAAACATAGTGATTTTTTCAAGTTGCGCATTATTTGGTCATTGTGATTGTGTAAACCATGTGACTTGTGAAGTATTCAGATTAAAAAAAACAATTTTTTTTTTACAAGTACTCGATCTGGTGTTAAGTATTGTGACATTTGTGTCAAGTATTGTGATGCGAGATTGCTTCAGTTTGGGTGTTGTGATGTTTGGTATGCATTTAGATGTTGTGTTGCGCGTGATGCTGTTTACATCACAAATGTCGAGGTCCTGGAGCAGGCAAAGACTATCAGCATCGAGGCAGTGCTGCTAAAGACCCAGCTACGTTGGGCAGGGCACGTGTCCAGGATGGAGGACCACCGCCTGCCCAAGATCGCGCTGTATGGCGAACTGTCCACTGGCCACCGTGACAGAGGAGCACCCAAGAAGAGATACAAAGACTCCTTGAAGAAAGCTCTCGGTGCCTGTCACATTGACCATCGCCAGTGGTCCGCAGTAGCCGCTGATCGAGAGACCTGGCGACGCACCATCCACCAAGCTGTCTCCTCCTTCGAAAACAACCGCAGGGCCAGCCTTGAGGACAAACGCAGAAGGAGGAAGAACCACGACGCTGCAGCCGCGAACCCAGACCAGACTTTCCCTTGCAGCCGCTGCGGCCGACTCTGCTTTTCCCGCATTGGCCTTGTCAGCCATGAGCGTGCCTGCATCAGACGTGGACAACGCCCTTCCTAGATCTTCGTCAGCGAAGCCAGGCCATGATGATGATGATGCGCGTGATGCTTATGTGTGTGTGTGTGTGTGTGTGTGTGTGTGTGTGTGTGTGTGTGTGTGTGTGTGTGTGTGTGTGCGTGCGTGCGTGCGTGTGTGTGTGTGTGTGTGTGTGTGTGTGTGTGTGTCTGTGTCTGTGTTCGTGTACGCGCATGACTACTGTCAACTTTTGGTGTGATGCCCGTGCGGGGAAATGAATGACGTTGTCGTTATGGTGTTTCAATGCATATTTTTAAACATTCGATTTTTTACATTGTGCAGCCATTGCGTGTGTTTTGTACGGAGATGGGCGCTGTATGGATTAAATTATAACCATCACTATCGTCATCATCGTCGTCGTCGTCATCATCATCATCATCATTCTTCTTCTTCTTCATCTTCTTCTTCTTACCATTAGTTTTGTATGTGTGTGCATGTATGTGTGCTTTTATGTATAATATCATTATAGTATGTGTGTGCATGTATGTGTGCTTTTATGTATAATATCATTATAGTCTGCCAATGACATTGAACTTAGTATGTACTTTCGATGCATTGTCTTCTCGGAGTTCGCAATGTTTTCTCACTCACTTCATTGGACCAACCCGCATGTTTTTTGATGAATTTTCTAACGTGTTGTGTATTTTGATTGGAACTGCTGTGGTGTAAAGTGCTTGGAGCATAATCGTTTGATAAGGCGCTGTATGAATAAATTTCTTCTTCTACTCCTCCTCTTCCTCATTATCATAAATTAATATAAACCTCTCGTACTGATCCCCCACCCTGTAATACCATTCCCACCACAAGATGATGTCTGGATATTTCAGGGAAATGGAGAGTGACAGATTGCCACCACACGTGCGTCTCGGGGGAGAGAGAGAGAGAGAGAGAGACAGACAGACAGACAGACAGAGACAGAGAGAAGACAGAAAAAACAAAGACAGGAACAGTCACAGACTCTACTACCACTGCTACTAAAAAGAGCCAGGGAGTGACCGATACTTCTACTACTATTACTAAAAAGAACCAGGGAATGACCGATACTTCTACTACTACTACTAAAAAGAGTCAGGGAGTGACCGATACTTCTACTACTACTACTAAAAAGAGCCAGGGGGTGACCAATACTTCTACTACTATTACTAAAAAGAGCCAGGGAGTGACCGATACTTCTACTACTACTACTAAAAAGAGCCAGGGGGTGACCAATACTTCTACTACTATTACTAAAAAGAGCCAGGGAGTGACCGATACTTTCACTACTACTACTTAAAAGAGCCAGGGGGTGACCGATACTTCCACTACTATTACTAAAAAGAGCCAGGGAGTGACCGATATTTCTACTACTATTACTAAAAAGAGCCAGGGATTGACCAATACTTCCACTATTACTACTACTACTACTATTACTACTACTAAAAAGAGCCAGGGAGTGACCGATACTTCCACTACTATTACTAAAGAGAGCCAGGAAGTGACCGATACTTCTACTACTATTCCTAAAGAGAGCCAGGGAGTGACCGATACTTCTACTACTATTACTAAAGAGAGCCAGGGAGTGACCGATACTTCCACTACTATTCCTAAAGAGAGCCAGGGAGTGACCGATACTTCTACTACTATTCCTAAAAAGAGCCAGGGAGTGACTGATACTTCCACTACTATTACTAAAAAGAGCCAGGGAGTGACCGATACTTCTACTACTATTACTAAAGAGAGCCAGGGAGTGACCGATACTTCTACTACTATTACTAAAGAGAGCCAGGGAGTGACGGAAATAAAAAGATACAGAGTGAGAAACAAAGAGGCAGGAGACAAAGGGACGGTCTGTGTCAGTCGTGCGCAATGCGTTCTCCTGACGCGCACGGTCACCGAACCGACACATTTCACCCGCTGATGAACCGTGAAGGTTTCCCAGAGGACACTATTAGCACGCGGAACGACGACCCGGGATTTGGCACGCAACTGCCGATGGAAACTGCATTAGACTTTGGTGGGGCTGGAAACGGATCTGTCAAGGGAAGAGATGAGGAGGGAGGGTGGTTGTGGAGGAGGAGAGATGAAAAAACAACAACAACAAAAAAAAAAACACACACAAAAATACCACCACCTTTTTCAGCATTAAAAACAAAAATTGTATGACCTAAATAGGTGTATCAGTTTGCACACAAGATTTCGTGCATTAACTCACTCAGTACGGCCAGTCCTCTCTTCTCCTCTACACAGACCCCTCGGATGTCCAGTGGGTGTCTGAATGACCCAACCTTTAGCTTCCGTCGTCAGAATTGTGGTATTCTTTGTCAACATTCACCTCTTCAGTATAAGAGCCTTCCGCTTGCAATATTTTGATGATGGTAACTGGGGTGAAACGCTGTTAACGTCGTCTCTTTCGCCGTTCGTATGCAGAGAGTTAACGGAAATTGTGAAAGGGTCATCGAAAAATCCGATGATGCAGAGGTTACCGTATATTGTGCTGGCTAACACAGAAACGTAAATGTTTTATATTGGATGAAATAAAATCAGTATGTCTATATTCACACACGTTTTCATTGTGTAACCTTGTCCCCCCCTCTCCCCCTCCCCCCCCCCCTCCCCCCCCCCCTCCCCGCGCCCTCTGTGGATTAAGGGACATGTTAAACATACTCAAATATTTGTATTCAACAGCACAGCTTTTTATCGATGGCTTATGTTCACCATGAACAAACACTTGATCATGATGCATATTTTTCGTTTTGATTTTTGAGAACACGGATTGGTACATTTTAAGGTCAAATAATCGCGTGCAAGTACAGTGAACTGCAGTGTTCACTATCGCCCTTATTCTTGTCCGGGATCATTTAAACCGTATACATCCATTTTCCATTGTGCGCAGGTAAGTTAGACGAAAGAAGAGAACTACTATTAGTTGCTTTACGGTGATTTTGGCACGACGAGATAGATAGACAGACAACACACACACACACACACACACACACACACACACACACACACAAGATTAAAAACTAATATTTTCCCTTGGGATCTCTTCTAACAGCAGCACCTGTTTAACCACACAGAAAAAAAGTGACACCCACATCATCAGTAACCACAAACATTAACCAAACGTTTAAACCCCCAACTAACAGTGTACGATAATCACCTAATACTGCCAGTCGCTTCAAGGGGAGGGACCTCCAGCGGTCGGAGGTGAACCTCGGAACTGACGAAGCGTCTTGGAATCGGAGGTGACAGACTGGCGACATTTAGGATAGGCCTCCGCAAAATATTTTCATGTCCGCCCTGTTCCGATCCATTAAGAACACACAGGGGCCAATACTGCATGTGACATAAGCTGAAAGGATTTTCTGCTTCGTGCACCTCCCACCTCACCCCATCCCCAACCTCCAGGCTTCTCTCCCTTAGTTACCAAAAATTCGAGGGTGTTTTTTTTTGTTTTGTTTGTTTGTTTGTTTTTGTTATTTTTTTTTTTCAGTGTGTGTGTCTGTGTCTGTGTGTGTCTGTGTCTCTGTCTGTGTCTCTGTGTATAGAGCAGTGTAGTTTCTGTCTCATACGTGTGTCCATGTCTGTGTCTGTGTCTTTGTGAAGTGTAGTGTAGTGTAGTGTAGTGTAGTGTCATGTAGTGTAGTGTCTGTCTGTCTAGTATGGGCGCTCGGATGTGTTCACATACAGGCACACAAACACGCATGCACACTCGCAAACATGCACCCCCCCCCCCTTCTCTCTCTCTCCCTGGTATGAGTGCGCATAAGCAGTGTCTTCCTGTTTTCCATTTAGCCTTTTTCAACTTCAAGTGCTCACTTGCACACGCGCATGTATCTGTCTAAAATATTTGAGTGATTGTGATTTACAGTGTGTGTGTGTGTGTGTGTGTGTGTGTGTGTGTGTGTGTGTGTGTGTGTGTGTGTGTTGTTGGAAGGGGGCTGGGGTTGGAGGTGGGAGTAGGGAGGGGGGGGGGGAGAGTGCACGTCTGTACACGGGAGCACGCACTGGAACCCGCCGCGAAAGGCATGTCCGTCTGCAGTGTACTTTCGCCATTGACAAACTTCCCACAGTGACCTGACAAATATTTCCTCAAAAGATTTGAACCCAGCCCACCCAACACTGATCCAGTCGAGTGCCACGAAGCCAGGGGGTATCCCGAAATTCGGTGCTACAAGGGGCCAAATCGAGTGCAAATTGCGAGGATGTGAAGAGCTCTTCACCTACGCTCCGCTGATTCACAGCAAAAAGGCTGGCAAAATTATTTTCCTTGGGAAGAGGGGTGCGGGGGGGAAAGGCTGGGGAGAGAGAGAGAGAGAGAGAGAGAGAGAGAGAGAGAGAGAGTTCAGAACTCAAAACCTTTTTTTTTTTTTGATTAAAGGATTAACTTCATTAAGATTTTAGGCATATCCTTTTGGTCACACACACACACACACACACACACACACACACACACAGAGTTCAGAACTCAAACCTTTTTTTTTTAATTAAAGGATTAACTTCATTAAGATTTTAGGCATATCCTTTTCGTCCCCCCCCCACACACACACACACACACACACACACACACACACACACACACACACACACACACACACACACAGAGAGAGAGAGAGAGAGAGTTCAGAACTCAAAACTTTTTTTTTGTAATTAAATGATTAACTTCATTAAGATTTTAGGTATAGCCTTTTCTTCCCAGAGAGAGAGAGAGGGAGAGAGTGACCTGGGTCAAAGGCTAGAGTCAGGCTCAGAGAATGAGACAGAAACTGGAAAGGAGAGGGAGAGAAAAAAAACAAAAAACGGAGAGAGTGAGGGCGGTGGAGTGAAACAGGGACTGACGGGCGCAATAGCCGAGTGGTTAAAGCGTTGGACTGTCAATCTGAGGGTCCCGGGTTCGAATCACGGTGACGGCGCCTGGTGGGTAAAGGGTGGAGATTTTTACGATCTCCCAGGTCAACATATGTGCAGACCTGCTTAGTGCCTGAACCCCCTTCGTGTGTATATGCAAGCAGAAGATCAAATACGCACGTTAAAGATCCTGTAATCCATGTCAGCGTTCGGTGGGTTATGGAAACAAGAACATACCCAGCATGCACACCCCCGAAAACGGAGTATGGCTGCCTACATGGCGGGGTAAAAACGGCCATACACGTAAAAGCCCACTCGTGTGCATGCGAAGGAATGCAGAAGAAGAAGAAGAAACAGGGACTGACTTCCTGGTTCCACCATTATATATCTCCAACATGGGCAGGTAGGCGAGTCACGTGACGGTATGGAAGACATACAGGTGTACGTTCGCCACTGACGAAAAAAAAAAAGCCGGTGAAAACTTTGTTTTTTCATCTTTCTTTCAGTATGTGTATTGGGTAGGGAGGAAGTGGAGAAGGAGGGCGTGGCCTGTATACGTGCACGCGCGTGTGTTCCGAATGTCAGTGTGTTGACTTGATAAAGAATCATAATGAGGATGCATTCGTGGGCCGTGACAGGCACTGACGAGCGGGCTGGTGTGTGTGTACAAAGTGTAGAATAGAATAGAATAGAATAGAATAGATTTTATTGTCATGAAACCGTAAGGTTTATAAGACACAAGTGCAATGGTAAATGAATGAACGAATGAAAAAACACACAATTAATCAATCAGTTAATGCAGTAAATTGCAGCAGCATTCATAAACAAATTTTCCCAATCTTGTTTGTATATATTCATCATCTGTTAGCATCACCTGACTGGGAATATGTCCTGTGTTATTCGAATTTTGAATATGTATGTGTGCGCGTAT
Source organism: Babylonia areolata (assembly GCF_041734735.1). Classification (NCBI taxonomy): domain Eukaryota; kingdom Metazoa; phylum Mollusca; class Gastropoda; order Neogastropoda; family Buccinidae; genus Babylonia; species Babylonia areolata. Next base: position 17,993,121 of record NC_134878.1, on the reverse strand, counting down.
TGTGTTTGTATGTGTCCGTGCGCGCGAGTAGGTGTGGTGAGTAGATAGGCTGAGGCTCAGTGTCTGGCGACACGTGTTTGGTTTTTGTATTTGTATTCCTTTTTATCACAACAGATTTTACCCTGTGTGAAATTCGGGCTGCTCTACCCACGGGGAGAGCGCGTCGCTACATTACAGCGCCACCTATTTTTTTGGTATTTTTTCCTGCGTGCAGTTTTTTTGTTTACCCTTTTTGTTGCCGTGGGTTCTTTTACGTGCGCTAAGTGCATGCTGTACACAGGACCTAGGTTTATCGTCTCATCCGAATGACTAGCGTCCAGACCACCACTCAAGGTCTAGTGGAGGGGGAGAAAATATCGGCGACTGAGCCGTGATTCGAACCAGCGCGCTCAGATTCTCTCGCTTCCTAGGCGTTACCTCTAGGCCATCACTCCACTGTGCAAGCTGATCTCCTTCCCCATCCCCCCAGTACTAACACCCCCAACTTTCTCTCTCTTTCACACCACACGCATAGGAAATAACTCAAGCTTACTTATCAGCCAGAGTGCACAGTTACTTCCCTTGTATATTGAAACGGTTCACATACACACACACGGCGCGCGCGAGCGTGCGCGCGCTCACACACACACACACACACACACACACACACACACACACACACACACACACACACACACAGCGAGAGAGACAAACATACATACATTTAGACGTACATATAATTATCTGCAAGTGAAGAAATCGAAATGCAGTTGTAATTAATGAATAATCAATGAATGATTGATCTTTGCGCCTTGTACTTGGGGGGTCCAAAAGGACGGAAGAAGGGGCACAAGGTGAAGACATCATGATTGTCCAGCTCAGCTGTGTCAGTACACAGCCATTGTCATTCAAACGAGGGGAGTATTGTGTGTCGTTGCCTTTACTTGAATCTACAAACAGATGCTGTATAAGTGTGTGTGTGTGTGTGTGTGTGTGTGTGTGTGTGTGTGTGTGTGTGTGTGTGACTGAGCTTGCATCTGTCTATGTCTGTTAGTATTTGGTGTCTGTACTTGCAAAACTTGGAACTGTTGTCCATGTCCATGTTTGCCTGTTCTCGAGCGCGCAAGTACATGCACGCAGCACGTACTTATTATATAATCACGTTTGGCAAACATGAACAAAACTGACACACAGAACGGGTGGCTGATAAAAAGCTTTCTGTACAAACAATGTGATCTCTCTCTCTCTCTCTCTCTCTCTCTCTCTCTCTCTCTCTCTGAAATGAAAGAAGAACTGTGCAAAATCAATGAAGAGATAGACAGATTAGAGGAGTTTTCGCGGAGAGACAACCTTAGATTGTTCGGCATTCCTCCCTTAAGTCCGAGTGAAAAAGAGGACTATGATTCATGTGCCAGAGCAGTATGTGAGGTGCTCAACAAGGTAGAGGAGAAGAGAGAGTGGACAGAAGAAGACATAGTGCGAGCACATCGAGTGGGACAGGCAAAGCCAGGAGAACCAAAGACAATGATCGTTAAGTTTAAGCGTTGGAGAGACAAAATGATGTTGATCAAAGACAGACAGTTGAGAACAAAGTTAGAGGATAGAGGGGTGAGAGTGGCAAACGACTTGACCAGGAGACAAGCAGGCATGGTAGCGGCAGCAAAGAGAGAAGGGAAGGTGGCGTTCTTTGTGAGGGGAAAGCTGACGATCGGACCTCGCAGACCAGATTCCAGGCATCATGCTGAAGGGACGGCTGGTTCCAGTGCTGTACCACAGAGCAACATCAGTCCCACCCCCACCCCTAGCCCCACCCGCACCCGCTATGGCCTTGATCACAGTCACCCCTCCCTTCTCCCCACCCAGGAATTCCCACCCATCGTCACTGGTGACGTCAGTCGAAAGGGTTCCCCGCCATGTGACCGGGCTGCAGCCAATGGCAGTGGCGTCTCAACAGGTCGGACTCGTGACGACAACACGGACCCCGCTCCACGTGCAGCTGACCGAAGTGACACCGGTGACAGCGCTCACTCCCGCAGTGACAGCAGCACGCGTGTTGGCAGGCAGGGCGTGGGGCATCGTTCAGTTGGTGGTTCAAGCTTGACGGGCAGAGGTGGACAGCAAGCAGGTATCCATGGTTATTTGAGAGGGCAGCCCCGTCATCTGAACAAGTCACCTGCTGGGAGCAGTGGCCGGACTTTGCGGTCGAACAGTTGCAAATAGGACAGGCCTGATCATCAAGTGTCGGAATTAACATTTCTGAATTATAATGTAGAAAATTTGTACAGCAAACTTACAGACGTTTCTTTCGTGAATTTTGTTACTAACTATGATTTCGTGTGTCTGACAGAAACGTTCGTGAATGATTCATTTGATTTTAGTTCAATCTTTATTGATTATATAAAATTCAGTGCCCCTGCGAAAAAATTATCAGCTCATGGAAGACATTCAGGAGGGGTTTTATTACTGATAAGAAAGCAATTTGCTCAGTTTGTTAAAGAAATTCAGTTAAATTGTGACAATGTGGTGGTTGTGCATATTGATAAATGTGTGTTTGGTGTTGATAAAGATGTTGTTCTTGTTGCCTGCTATGTTGTGCCTGAGGGTGGGCCAGCTTACATTCACACACAATTAAAAGATGGAATCCTTATCTTAGAAGAAAATATTTTAGAATCAGTTCGTAATGATAATGTTTATTTTGTTGTCTGTGGAGATTTGAATGCCAGGACAGGTAATGAGCAACCCAAAGAGGAACAAATGGTTAGTTATATACAGAGTATGGATGATGATAATGATGATGATGATTATGTTTGTGGAAAGCGTTGTTCGAAAGACACAGTTATTAACAGTTTTGGCAAATCCTTGTTAGATTTTTGTTTTTTGTTTGATCTTTTCATCATGAATGGATCCTGTATTACTGATTCAGAGGGAGAATTTACTTTTGTATCTCCTCATGGATGCAGTGTTATTGATTATTTTCTGGTGTCTAGAGAAATTGTTTCAAACTGTGATTTAAAAATAAACGATTCTCTTTTTTCATGGCATCTGCCAGTTCAGCTCACATGGAAACAATGTATTGACAAAAAAGTTATACCATTTGTAGCACAATGTGGCGAGGAAAGGGTGGTGTGGTCAGAGGAAAATATACAGACTTTTAAAGATGAACTAACTTCTGATGAGTTTAAAATGTGCATGAATACAGTCATGGAGACTCTGGTTACAGATATCAACAAATCTATTGAGCTCTTTGTCAATGCATTTTATGGAGCTGCTGCATGCATGGTTAGGACAGTGGGCAGAAAAAAGAAAACAGTTAACGAATGGTTCGACAATGAATGTAGGCAAAAGAAAAGACAGGTAAGGAGATTGTTGCAAAAGTTTCAAAGAGCTAAAACAGTTGAAGGAAAAGCTGAAGCGAAAAACATTTATGTAGAAGAAAGAAAACAGTATATTAAGTTAAGGAAAGAGAAGAAAAAAGATTTTGATGAAAAGAAACTACAACAGTTAAAAGAATCAATAAAAGATTCAAAAATGTTTTGGGCAACTATTAGATCAGTCAATAGGAAATCAGTCATTTATAATGAAATCACTTCACAGCAATGGTATGATCATTTTTACCATGTATTTAATTCTTTTGATGGGGGGCAAGACACCACAGATACAGGAGAAGAAGAAGAAGAAGAAGAAATCTTTAATGAACCTTTGTTTAATGACCCTATAACTATAGATGAAATTAAGGCCAGTGTAAGAAGTCTGAAAAATGGAAAAAGTGCCGGCCCAGATAAGATAATCGGTGAGATGCTGAAGAATGTCGATGCAATTGTTATTGATTTTCTTGTGTCACTATTTAACAAATTGTTTGGTGATGGATTATTTCCGACAAATTGGTGTAAATCCATTATTGTACCAATTCATAAGAAAGGAGACACTAATAATCCAGACAACTATAGGGGTGTAGCTCTAACAAGCGTAATTAGTAAAGTATATACACATATTTTAAATAGAAGGCTTGTCCAGTGGGCCGAAAGAGAGGAAATAATTGTTGAAGAACAAGCAGGATTCAGAGTAGGATTTAGTACTGTAGATCATATTTTTACTTTATATGCTTTGGTTCAAAAATTTCTTATGAAGAATACTAAGTTGTATGTTGCTTTTGTTGACTTTAAAAAGGCATTTGACTCCGTGAACAGAAATGTATTGTGGCATGTTTTGAGAAAAACTGGTATTAATGGAAAATTGTACAATGCACTGCGAGGTATATACAATTTAGTCATGGCATGTGTGCGCGAAAAGGGAGTATATTCTGATTTCTTCAGTTGCCCCCGTGGGGTAAAACAAGGCTGTCTCTTAAGTCCTCAACTATTTGCATTCTTAATAAATGAATTAGCTATTGAAATGTCAGAGAAAGGTAGGCATGGTATTCAGTTAATCCCTGGTGCTGTGGAAATATTTTTGTTGATGTTTGCAGATGATGTGATTTTGCTCTCTAGCACTGTAGTTGGATTACAGAATCAGCTTAATGTATTAAAAAACGAAGCAGATAAATTACAGTTAACTGTTAATATGGATAAGACTAATATTATTGTTTTTCGTAACGGAGGTTATTTATCACAGTGGGAAAAATGGTTGTATGGTAATGTAGAAGTACGAGTCATCAACGTATACAAGTATTTAGGAATGATATTTACGACTAGGTTGAGTTTAAGAACGGGATGGTCAGAAATGTGTAGGAAAGGGAAAAGGGGAGTAACAGAAATTCTAAAATCTACTACGAAACTGAGAACAATTGATCCAGCTTTATTTTGGAAGTTATTTGATACTCAAATACAACCAGTGATAACTTATGCAGCAGAAGTATGGGGCCTTGAAGAAAATCTTGAAATGGAAAAAGTACACACCTTTGCCATAAAGAGATTCATGAATATTCCATTACACTCGTCTAATACGATGGCATACGGTGACTCTGGAAGGTATCCTCTTTATATTAAAACTTTTGTTAAATGTATCAAGTATTGGTTAAGACTTACTCAGCTCCCTACAAACAGGTTATGCAGACAGGCATATGACATGTTACTTCAACAGTTTGAGTTAGGTAATTGTAACTGGGTGGGTAAAGTTAAACGAGTTCTTTCAGTAAATGGATTTGGTATTGTATGGCTGAGTCAGGGAGTTGGGGATGAAAGAGGGTTTCTATCAGAATTTAAAGATCGCTTAGCGTCTTGTTATAAACAGAACTGGCATTCTAAAATGGAAGATGATGTGAAGTATTCTTGGTTCTATTCCTTTAAAACTATTTTACAACCGGAGAAATTTTTAGTTGTAGTCACCAATAAATGGCACAGAGATATGCTAGCAAGATTCAGAAACAGAACTTTAGGTTTAAAAGCTAATAAAAGATGGTTTGATCTCGAGGGTTTAGCTGATTGTATGTGTACAGTGTGTATGGAGGATGTGAGAGAGGATGAAGATCATTTTTTATTTCATTGTAATGCTTACGAAGACATTAGAGCCAAGACACGACTTTTTCGTATTGCTGCTGAGAAAAGACATGACGTGCGTAGTCTGTTATCCACTGAAAATGATGAAATTATTATTTTGCTTGCCAAATACATAGCAGAAGCTGTTAATATCAGGAAAAGGAAAATAAATAGTAATAACACGTAACATCACTAGTTATATTATTAGCCTGGTACAGCGGTATACACTTGATGGTCACATTGTATGTTTATAGTCTATTGTATGTTGCTTCACGACTATGGTGTGCGTACGTGTATTGGCACATACATAAATGTACGAGTAAGTAATTTGTTTTGTTAATTCAGTTATTGACATTATTTGCTTTATTTATTGTTGTTTTCTTTCATTCAGTTCAAGGACGCTGCAACTTAGAATTGACCCCCTTGACATAAGGGCTGTAGTTAGGCCAATGTCAATAAAAAGCGTCTGAAGCGTCTCTCTCTCTCTCTCTCTCTCTCTCTCTCTCTCACTCTTGACTCCTTTCATAACAACATCCTGTTTGGTCAGGAAGTAGACAATACAGTTTAGATTTTTTTTGTGGACATACATTGTGTTGAGCTCTTTAGCTTAAGTGTCATCCGTGTGTGTGTGTGTGTGTGTGTGTGTGTGTGTGTGTGTGTGTGTGTGTATGTGTGTATGTGCGTACGTGCGTGTGCCTGCATATAAAGAAGCCTTTACTTTGATCAAATGGCAAAGAGGTGTTATATAATTGTGTGTGTGTGTGTGTGTGTGTGTGTGTGTGTGTGTGTGTGTGTGTGTGTGTGTGTGTGTGTCTGTCTGTCTGTCTTGTGTGCTTGTATCCTTTACTTCTTCTTCTTCTGTCTTCTCGTTCGTCAGACATCCCAGTCTCAGCGATGAAGGCAGCTGTACGCTGCAAGTCCTCCACACAGCCGTACAGCTTCCGGATCACTGGAGTTTGGCAGAGCCAGTACCTCTTCCTGAGCACCTCACTGAGGGGACAGGACCGCAGCAGTTGTTGTGTGTGTGGCTGTCAGTCCCACATGGGGCACCGTGCTGAGTGGCCAGTGCGGAATTTAGTGTGTAAGTGGTGGTTCAGGAGGCTGTGGCCTGTCCTGAGTCTAAACACTGACACGTGTTCTCGCCTAGTCAGCAGGTTATACTACTGGTAAGGGGTCTGTCCTTCTGTGGTGCGGGTGCTGTTGCATCCACTTTTTCTGCTGCTTGGACTGTGTGTCTTCCTATTTCTCCCCCTCCCCTTACACCTTCCTGTTTCCCTCGCCCCCTTCTCTTCTAATGATTTTGAGGATTTTTTTTTTTCGTCCACTTTCAGATCCTTAAATAACGAGCCTCCAAACATTTAACAGAACAACGAACTGAGCGACAAACGCACGCACGCGTGTTCACACACACACACACACACACAGACATTGACACACAGACACAGACACACACACACACACACACACACACACACACACACACACACACAAAGATAACGCACCACCATAACCATCCATCCCCACAGCCACTACAACCGCCAACAAGAATGATTACACCATACAGATTTTCCACGAACTCCCATGATACCGGAACAAACAGAGACAACATATCCCTCTCAGTGTTCTTGATCTTCAGTAATTGTTACATACATATGAAATGATATCTTCAGTGAAGGTGACATACATATGAAATGATCATCTTCAGTAAAGGTGACATACATATGAAATGATCATCTTCAGTAAAGGTGACATACACATGAAATGATCATCTTCAGTAAAGTGACATACATATGAAATGATCATCTTCAGTAAAGGTGACATACATATGAAATGATCATCTTCAGTAAAGTGACATACATATGAAATGATCATCTAAGGTGACATACACATGAAATGATCATCTTCAGTAAAGTGACATACATATGAAATGATCATCTAAGGTGACATACATATGAAATGATCATCTTCAGTAAAGGCGACATACACATGAAATGATCATCTTCAGTAAAGGTGATATACATATGAAATGATTATCTTCAGTGAAGGTGACATACACATGAAATGATTATCTTCAGTAAAGGTGACATACATGTGAAATGACCATCTTCAGTGAAGGTGACATACACATGAAATGATCATATAAGGTGACATACACATGAAATGATCATCTTTGAGAGGTGCTGTGTAAAAGTTAAAGATCCCACAGCCTTTCACAGCCATCGGGGCAATGAAATCAGTTCAGCTGTGTCCAGGGCTCGGCATAGGAAAGCGAGGCCCAGTCCTCTCCTTCCGCCGTTTAAACCATCCCCAGGCCAGGTGGGTGGGTGGTGGATTGAGGAAAATGGGAGTAATGTGCCTTTCCCAAGGACACAAGACCAGGCCGGAACGGGGGATCGAACCCTGGACCCATTGGATTAGAAGTCAGCGCCGTACAGATTCTGCCACGGCGCTTCATGCTGCAACGGCCCCTCAGGTGTTAGTTCTGGTGCATAGAATAGTGACAGGATTCGCCACGATGAGCCTTCCAGTTCTTTAGAAAATCGGCATTGTCAATACGACCTTTATTCAAAACCAGTGACGTGTATTTGCACCTGCGAACACACTGGTTTGGGTTTTAAGTTAATCAAGTTTAATCCAGTTTGGCAATGTTAGGTAAGATGAGATGACGTTCCCATTGGTGCAATGCGCAAATGTTAACATGTTTTTTTTCTTCGTAAGACAAATCCTTAATTTCATGCACCAGTTTAGTAGCACGTCTTTGCACTCTTTCAATAGTAATTGATTGACGTATTAGTCTAGGACACCAGGCAGGGAGACCATACTCCAAGAGAGGTCTTACAAGAGCTTTATAAAATAGGAGAAAAATATCCTTATCAATAAACGAAAAAGTACGTTTAATAATACCCAGCCTTTGATTTGCCTTGTTAACAACTTGGTTAATATGTCTGTCAAACAGTAAGTCTTTATCAAACGTCACCCCTAAGTCTTTCTCCTCTTCACATTTCACTATATTGGTTATTTCATCGTCGTTTTTCATTACATAGTTGTGTTTTGGGTTTGTGGCATCGTTTAAAATTGGCAGTGTTCTCTCTGTGAACAGGATGTCGTCACAGTACGCTCATTTCTTTCCTCACCATGTATGCCCCTTTTTTTCACTGACAAAACTATTTTGGGGACATAATTTATCGAGGGATCATTTTTATGTTTTCAGTGGGTCCCTTTACTTGGACGAATTATAATGATCTGCGCATAGAATATCGGGTTATTGTCTCACCCGTAAGACTGGCTCCCAGCCCAGTCATCACTCACGATCATGCACAGAGGAGAGACAAATCCCTGTTCATTCCGTGTTTGGAGCTTGGAGCTTTATCTGGCAGGTAAGCCACAATTGACCCCACCTACTCTTCGCCTCTCACAAGCACACCATCTCACATCTTTCTCTCTCTCTCTGTCTCTCCGTCTCCCTC
>NC_134878.1:17851701-17979201 GCF_041734735.1 Babylonia areolata | reverse complement strand
CACTGAACACCACCGAAGTGACTCAGCAGCAGTGCAGGGTCTCCTCTGGTGTGTGGCCTCCTGGCAACCTACCATCAATGGTTCCTTGCGGACTTCCGACGCTGAACTGTTACTGACGAACCCGGGTGTGGCCGTGTATGGGGGAATCTAAATGAGCGACTTGGGAGTAATGCCACTGAAATGGTGCAGATGGCAGCAAATAAAAAAAACAAACAAACAACAACAAAACAAATTTCTACACATGTATGTTTGGGGGAGGGTGGGGGAGGTTGCGTGCGTGTGTGCGCACAGTGTGTGTTCATTGCTACTCTACGAAGTATCAGTCACCACATGGGTGAAAGCAGCTTTAAAAAGCAGCAAACCCGGAACCTTAATTCTGAGTTAATGTACGTGCACGCTCTGTCTCTGTCAGCTGGTCACAGTCTCTCAACGACGTTCTGTGGACGCTCGCGTTCTTTTCTGTGTCGCTTTTGTTCGCATCTCTCCACGACACCAGCATTACTGACAAGCCACTGTATTTCAGCACAGCCACTGTACATGCAGTTTGAAAGAAGTGAAGTGTAAGGAGACAGAAGACGAGGAAAAATCCTTTTCGTGAGTGTCGCACTGACACTTTTTTTTTAATTTTTTTATTTTAAGTAGCTCACTTTGTGAGTCAGCCCAGCTGGAAATTGAAAGGAGCGGAGGGTAGAACCGTGGGTATGCTCGAAACGCTTGCCGGAATGTTTTCGGCTCAGAGCACGGTTTAAGGTGGACGTCTGTGTGTGTGTGTGTGTGTGAAGTGGGTTGTGGGGTGTGTTTCTGTGCAACTTTGGATCGGTCACGATTGAGGAGGTGGGTATGCCTGTTTTGTTTTGTATCGTTGTTATGTGTGTGTTTCTGTATGTCTGTCGCTCTCTCTTTCTCTCTCTCTTGCTCGGTACCACAAACACGGTATTTGTTGATTGGTTGCCGCTTGGTCTCTCCTTTCATATGTGAGAGAGAGAGAGAGCGTGTGTGTGTGTGTGTGTGTGTGTGAGAGAGAGAGTGTGTGTGTGTGTGTGCGTGTGTGTGAGTGTGTGTGTGGGTGTGTGTGTGTGTGTGTGCGCGCGAAACCCACGTCGGGCTTGTAGGGGCTTTACCTCGGTTTTCCAGGCAGCCATTTAAACCTAAACATTTTCAGTTTAAACATCTTAAATTACGTCAAGACGATTGTAGTAGGTATTGAATGTATCAGACGAACACACACACACACACACACACACACACACACACACACACACACACACACACACACACACACACACACACACACAGAGTTATGACTAATACTGATGTGGATGTTCCAGATGGCGGAGTACGCTCTACTGGGGATTGGCATTGAGGACGGCGACAACAATGGTAGTGATCTGGCCAGCCAGTCCTGGTACTGGGAGGGACTGGACAAGTGAGTCGTCTGTGTGTGGGGTGGTGGTGGTGGTGGTGGTGGTGGTAAGGGTGGGTAGGTATGTGTGTGGGGGGGATGAGGGGGGGAGATGAGGGGGATGATTGTTTGTATGTACGTGTGTGTGTGTATGACAGAAAGAGAGAGCATGTATGTGTATGCCCCTATCCCCCCCCCCCCTCTCTCTCCTTTCCCACTTCCAATTTATTATGTGCATGTGTTTAATTCACCAACCGTGATAACCTATTTAGTTCGTGTCTTTCGACTTTGCATTTAAATGTTTCTTGTCTGTATATGACGATGCGAATGTACCACAATGTGCTGTGTCTTGTATTTTTTCCGTGCGATTACTTTCATTATTCTTATCATGACTGGGATAACACCTATTATTATTATTATTGTTGTTGTTGTTGTTGCCCCAAGGACAGATTGGGAGACTTGGCAGTGTCTAGTCTTTATCCTTGAGTAATTATGTTTTTGAGTCTAAAGCCTGTGGAGCACCATTATCCTTTGTTGAGTCAACTATGTACAGTTTCAGTTTCAGTAGCTCAAGGAGGCGTCACTGCGTTCGGACAAATCCATATACGCTACACCACATCTGCCAAGCAGATACCTGACCAGCAGCGTAACCCAACGCGCTTAGTCAGGCCTTGAGGACTATGTACAATGTACAGTCAGTATACTTTTCTGTCAGGTACATTACTGATCAAATTAGCCAATATGCAGTTCCGTGTGAACTGTTCATATTTACTGTACTGCTGTACTGTACTTCAGAACGGACCGTGGCTTTACTGATTAAACTGAACGATTAATGGAGTTCTCTCTGTCTCTGTCTGTCTCTCTTTCTCTCTCTCGTTCTCTCTTATCCTTATCCCTCCATTCCCTGTCCTGTTTGTTTGTTTCATCTTAGTTCAGGTTAGTTAAGCTACTCAAGGAGGTGTCACTGCGTTCGGACGAATCCATATAAGCTACACCACATCTGCCAAGCAGATGCCAGACCATCAACTTAGCCCAACGCGCATAGTCAGGCCTCCAGGAAAAAAAGTGAAATGAAATAAGATAGATGATAATGATAATAATGAAATGATAATGATAATAATGATAATTTTAACAATAATGATAATAATGAATAACACACACACACACACACACACACACACACACACACACACACACACACACACAACACACACACTATAGCCAAAAACAAATGTACACGGACCCAACACTATGCATAAACGCACACGAATTCCAACACATAGATTCACACACACACACACACACACACACACACACACACACACACACACACACACACACGTGTAATGTCGTATAGTATACTGTACAATACTGTATTGCACTGCACTGCACCCCAATGATTAGGTGATGTTTATACACTGGATGGTAATGCAACTGATGTTCGCCATTTTCATGAAGTAAACCCTAAAAACACCATTAATTTTCATTCCATGTGTATTTGGTAGGCGCGTTGGTAGACTTCATGCGCAGATTGGGCTTTAAAAAATCTTTTTTCTTCGAAGTTCGTTGGCTGCTAGTACTTCCTTGTTCACTAGTAATTTCGCGTGGGCTTTCACTTGTCTTGTCGTTTTCTGCCCATCCGGTTAGGGTATGCGTACGGTACAGGGCGTGTTTGTGTTTCCATAACCCACTGAATGTAGTATGTTATATTCACGTCAGTCTGAATGCTCTGATCCTTCACTCCTCGAAACCGAAACTAACGGCATAAACGTCTTGTATAATTTGTCGTTATTTTGACATGGATGAATGTTAGATAACGACAAATTATACAAAACGTTTATGTAGGAATTGTAGCTAAGTGACAGTCATGTTTAACCGGTCACACAAAAATTGATCTCTTTGTAACTACTTTGAGAAAGCTCCGCTGATCACTATCCATTCTATCAACCATCTGAACCACACTCAGCGCTATAAAACCAAAAGAGAGCATAGAATGTACACAACCGTTTGAGTTACTCGTTCTAAGTACTCTTTCGTTTGTGTGTGTTGTGTGTGTGTGTGTGTGTTGTGTGTGTGTGTGTGTGTGTGTGTGTGTGCGGGCGGGCATGCATGCGTGCGTGTGTGCGTGCATGTGTGTGTGTGTGTGTGCAGGGAGGAGGCCAACCGAATCCTGATGGCCAAGACCCATGGTCATTTCTTGGTCCGGGACTCCTCAGTAAGCGGCGATTACACATTGGTCGTCAGGTAGCGTGTCGTGTCGTGTGACAGTTTGTGTTAGAATATGCTCACTTGTACTGTTGTTGCACTGCACTGTACACTACTGTCTGCATTGCACTGTACAACACTGTGTTGCGATGCACTGTGCAATACTGTGCTGCACTGCACTGTACAATACTGTACTGTACAATGCTGTACTGCACTGCACTGTACAATACTGTACTGTACAATGCTGTACTGCACTGCACTGTACAATACTGTACTGCACTGTAAAATACTGTACTGCACTGTGCAATACTGTGCTGCACTGCACTGTACAACACTGTACTGCACTGTACGACACTGTGTTGCGATGTACTGTGCAATACTGTGCTGCACTGTACAATACTGTACTGCACTGTACAACACTGTACTGCACTGTACAATACTGTGTTGCGATGTACTGTACAATACTGTACTGCACTGTACAATACTGTACTGCACTGTACAATACTGTACAATACTGTACTGCACTGCACAACACTGTGTTGTGATGCACTGTATAATACTGTGCTGCACTGCACCGTACAATACTGTGCTGCTCTGTACAATACTGTGATGCACTGTACAATACTGTGCTGCAATGCACTGTACAACACTGTGTTGCACTGTACAATACTGTGATGCACTGTACAATACTGTGCTGCAATGCACTGTACAACACTGTGTTGCACTGTACAACACTGTGTTGCACTGTACAATACTGTGATGCACCGTACAATACTGTGCTGCTCTGTACAATACTGTGATGCACTGTACAATACTGTGCTGCAATGCACTGTACAACACTGTGCTGCTCTGTACAATACTGTGATGCACTGTACAATACTGTGCTGCACTGCAAAATACTGTGCTGCAATGCACTGTACAACACTGTGTTGCACTGTACAATACTGTGCTGCACTGTACAATACTGTGCTGCACTGTAAAATACTGTGCTGCAATGCACTGTACAACACTGCTGCGATGCACTGTACAACACTGTGTTGCACTGTACAATAATGTGCTGCAATTCACTGCACTGTATAATATTTTGCTGCTTTGTACAATACTGTGTTGCAATGCGCTGTACAATACTGAGCTGCACTGCAATGTACTACACTGTGATGCACTGTACTGTACAATACTGAGCTGCACTGCAATGTACTATACTGTGATGCACTGTACAATACTGTGATGCACTGTACTGTACAATACTGAGCTGCACTGCAATGTACTATACTGTGATGCACTGCACTGTACAATACTGAGCTGCATTGTACAATACTGTGATGCATTGTACAATACTGTGATGCACTGTACAATACTGTGATGCACTGTACAATACTGAGCTGCACTGCAATGTACTATACTGTGATGCACTGCACTGTACAATACTGAGCTGCATTGTACAATACTGTGATGCATTGTACAATACTGTGATGCATTGTACAATACTGTGATGCACTGTACAATACTGTGCTGTACTGTACAATATTGTAAAGCAATGCACTGTGCAATACTGTGCTGCACTGTACAATACTGTGAAGCAATGCACTGTGCAATACTGTGCTGCACTACACTGTCTTCGATACTGTAATGTGCTGCACTGCAGTGATCAGTATTGTGCTGCAATGTACTATTCTATTCCGCACTGCACTGTGCTTGACTGCACAACACTAAACTGTGTTTTGTATTGTGCTGTGCTACGCAGTACCGGTATGTACTGCACTGCACTGTTCTGTACTGTACTGTGCTGTATGCGCTGTCATATTCTGTCATGTCCTGTCACGTACAATTTTGTACCGTACTAAAAGTAAGTGAAAAAGTAAGTAAATAATAAATAAGTGTCTAAGTGAAAGTTTGACTGGCTGTGACTAGTTAGCTGGTGAACCAGCCGGCCACCCAAATAATGACAACATAATAATGGTCACAATTCTTTCTTTTTTTATATAGCGCTATAACTTACGCTGAAACAAGTTCCTTAAGGAATCGAATAAACACACAAGATGAAACAGAAACGTATGAAATGACCATGAAAAGTCATACAAGGACTATCATGAACGCTATTTTATAAAAGGAAGCTAACGAATCGAATAAGCACATAGGATGAAACAGAAGCATGATATAACCACAAAAAGTGATACAAGGGGTATCATAACCACAATATTAAAAAAAAGCAAAAAAAAAGCACAATCAACAGGACCACAGAAGGATTATATTTTGGCCCTGGACGCAACAGCTCTGACACTGCAGTTCTCACCCCTCATTCACCCACTCTGCTGACACGGAGTGGCACAAGCCGATACACTAACAAAAAAAAGTAATGCAAAATATAACAGCCGCTACCCCTTCCCGTCCACCCTCTTTTTCATGCTTGCCCCCTCCTATCCTCTCTCACCTCCTCTGCACACACACACACACACACTCGCTAAACACGCCCATGCTTGCGGAGTATACAGCACGTCTCCCATGTCACACAGCCTATGAAAACCGAGCGACCGACTAGCAGTTACGTTCATTTACATTTACATTGCCAGAGGGAAAACAAACCACAGAAAAAGTGGGTCCTCAAGTTCTAATTTACTTTAAGAAAGGGTAAAATGCGCCCCATAGACACAAGATCGTGAAGCCTTGAAAACGTTTGATTTGGCATTATAATTATAAGGGTTTCTGTGTTTTGTAGGGGTGTCACAGTGTGTGTGTGTGTGTGTGTGTGTGTGTGTGTGTGTGCAATTGCACTCCGTGTGTCAATCTTTCGCTTCGTATACTCTGTGTGTAAAACATTAAATTAAACAATTCTTAACAATTCCCATATTACAGATACGGCATATGCACATTACTCGTGGGATGTTATGAAGGCTGCTAACTTTAATTGGTAATGTATGATTACTACATCTAAACTGAACTAAAGACTGATTATCCACGGATAATCAAAATCTACCCTCTACCAACCAAGTTAGTTAGCAGTAGCTTTTACCCCGAACGTCCGGTCAACATCTACCGGAAAACGCTATCTCCGCCGACGGCTCTGTAAACCAGTCACAGTGCTTCTCGTGAAAAAAAATGAACTGATTAATTAAAGGAAAAAAAATCACTGGTTTTTGCAGTCATTATGTCTTTGGTGTTCTGATCCAAAGCGTCGTTAACATGGAGTTCGTTGAAGGAGCCAGTTTTCCCAGCTACAATGAATTTGATACTGCTGTCAAAGCTTTTTGTGAAGAAACGTGTCAAGTATTTGTTTGGCGAAAAAAAGGAATCAGGAAATACAAACTGCCCATTGGAAAACGACCAGACTGGCGCGTAACAGCGTTTTCTAGCACATTGATTGATGACAAATTATCAATGAATGACTGTAAACTGTTGGAGGATTGTGAAGATAATCTATTCTCGTGCATGGCCAGCGTTGGAATAGACAATCATTATGCATTTCCCGACCGTCGGCGGAATAGGCAGTCATAGTACACTTCAGACAATCGGCGGAATAGGCATTGATTTTGATCGATTGGCTCACCCGACCGTCGGGACAATAGCATTGTTCTTTTCCTTTTCCTACACAGGAGGAGGGATAAAATACGCAACATACGCATACTACGCGGGGAGGATGGAGGCTTCGGGGTGGCGGAGAACAGGTGTGACTTCACGGAAGTGTCGGACCTGATTCTGTACCTGATGAACCACCCGAGAATCCTTCGCGCACACTTTAACAACGTCGAACTTCTCTACCCTGTTTCCAAGGTAACGGGTTCATTGTTGTCGTTGCTGCTGCTGCTGCTGCACACTGCTGCAATTGTTGTTATAATTATCTATAAGAGAATTAGTACTGTTACTCTTATTGTTGTTCTTTGTGTCGTTGTTCGTTTGTTGTTGTTGTGGTTTTATTTTTTTTTTCTTAACTTTTTTTTATACGTTTTTTTTTCACCTCAGTGTCATGCTGGTCATTGAGCACCATTTATTGTTGTTGTTGGTTTTTTTGTTTGTTAGTTTTTTATGCTGTTGTTGTTCGTTTAGGTTCAGAAAGAAAACGAGTCGTGAGTAAAAACAATGGTTAGGGGAAAAAAACTAAAACGAAAGCAAAACAAAACAAACAAACAAAAAAACAAAAAACAAACAAACCCGAAGAAGTAACGGTGATAGTATTGTTAATCAAACTGATATTTTAAAGGAACAAGAATACAATTTTTTCTAGAAATTATATAATTAAACAACAGACATGAAAGAAAATATGAAAGAGAAGGTGATGAACACCAATTTCCCAGAACTGAATGAAAATGAATATCATGTGTGAACGGAAAATGACTGAGAAGGAGTTGAGTTTAGCTTTTAACTCCATGAAAAAAATGTCTTCTTTAGAAGTGACGGACTGATTGCAGAGTTACTGCATTTTGGGGGGGAATCACATCAGATTTGCAGGAACTGAAGCTTTTAATAAATCTTTAGAAAAATGATGAGCTGTCCTGTACACAGAGACAAGATCTCTAGTCTTATTTCATCAAATCAAAAGAACTATGAAGAGACAGGGTAATGGGTGTCCAGTTACAAATACAGATAACAAAATAAGAACAAAAACACAGAGCAATAGTAAAACTAGGTATAGTTATTTATTTAATTATGGATAATTATATAGCACTTTATAAAGAAAACTGTTCTAAGTGCTTTACAAAACACATAATTTTCTATATAACACATTACATCAATTTTACATAAATTATGCACAACAAAATGCACCTTGCAAACTATATATACATAAACACAATGCATACATACATACAACCACATATTCAAACATACATACATATATACGTATGCCACTACACACACGCACAGAAGGTCGCACATACATGCATATGTATCCACATAAATATGTTTAACACGTAGTCAAGGATACCACGTGTACAGGAGTACATACTGTTTGGATAGACATGCTCAACGAAACGTAGTGATCAGAAAAGATGTGAGTTTTGAGACCAGATTTAAAAGAGGAGAAGGAGTCAGAGTGACGGAAGTTGAGAGGTGAAGGTGAAGATAGTCTGTTTTACGTCTTTGGAAGTGAAAGAGAATGAATTTTGTTCGTGCGTCTCAGTTCTGGTGTGAGGTATCATGCGACGTCGATATGGAAGAGTTCAGAAAGATACTCTGGTCCAGAGCCACTGACTGCAGAAAAAGTCGAAGTGGATAGCTTGTGGTCAGTTCGATCCGAAAAGGCAACCAGTGGATAGACTGAAGGAGAGGAGAAACGTGATCAAATTTAGAAGCTATGCATATGAGTCTGGCAGCATTACTCTGGAATCGTTGAAGTCTGGTAGATAGTTGGGATGGCCGGCCAAAAGACAATGACAGTGATCCACTCTTGTGAGAACAAAAGCATGCACGGCTGTTTTGGTTGCTTCAGCAGAAAGATAGTGTCGGACTGAACTGATTCTACGCATTCCCAGATTGTTAAATTTACAGATATTTGAAACTTATAAATCAATGAACGAAAAACAAATAAGCTATTTGAACGGAGAAAAAAATAAAGAGTTATAAGAACAATATATGGGATCATAGATTTTAGATGTGGCAAAAAAAAAGAGGTGAATCATTATATCAATCGATTACCAAAAACGCTTTTTTTTAAGTTTCCATGCAACTTATGATGGAAACTTTTAACATTTATTGATTTGACAATTAAAACAATAGGTAAGAGTGCTCACAGTTAACACAAGTAGCAATATATAAACACAGAAGTTGGGTCCCTGAAAACATTCTGTTGAATAGTGGTATTACGCAAGGATGCCCATGTTCACGATTAGCATTCATATTAAGCATCGAAGTGTTAGCAATTAAAGAAAATGAAATAGTAAAGAAAATGGAATCACTTTAACCTTGTCACATCAAAATGTTATCTACGTGTTTGTTGTTGTTGTTGTTTTTTCATCATGGCGTAGTTGAGATTCATTTCACTCTCACCGCTAACGAGGATAAAACTCGTGTATACTTTCAACTGAGCCTGATATTCATTGTTGGTCCCGACAGTAGTAGTAGTAGTAGTTGTTGTTGTTGTTGTAGCAGTAATTACATCAGCAGTAGTAGTCATCTCCTATATTTTTTCAAAAGAACAGTGGGTCAAGGGCTCCAGCGGTAGTTGTAATGATAGTTATAGTAATACTAGAAGTAGTGGCAGTCGGGCCTGTTCGATTAATGGGCCTCATTGATCTGCCATGAACTGATTTATCATTTACTATAATCTTCGTCTTCCTCTTCGTTAGTGGGTTGCAACTCCCACGTTCACTCGTGTGTACACGAGTGGGCTTTTACGTGTATGGCCGTTGTTACCCCGCCATGTAGGCAGCCATACTCCGTTTTCGGGGGTATTTACTACAATAATACTGGTCTCGTTCAGGTGTCACTCGATGTGGCGTCCGTGGTGACAACTATAACCAGCTTCACCATGGGGGTGTGTTGCAGCTTGTGCAGATGGCAGCTGTCTCCACACAGCCGGAAGCAGTGTCAAACAGGCCAGGCTATCAACGCGTAATAGGAAACAGGGATTTCTTCCTGGACCGTATCGTTATTCACGGTCAACGAGTTCGTGGTCAGATCTCGCGGAGCGGATACAGCGACACCACGCGGGCAAACCCGGACCCTGTATGTTAGTTACCTTCCGTGACAGTCGATCAGTCGCCTCCCTCATTCCAAGCTTTGGTGTTCCGGTTCTCATTGTAAATTTCTTTCGTTTGTGTTGTAGATACTGATAATTACCTTTGCCGTCGTGTGTAGATGTACGCTTTATTGGTGGATGTAGTACTTAACTTTCTCTGAAAACTTTTTTACATTTATCTTTTAGTGTTGGTCTGTGATAATAAGCGTTTCCTCCTTCGGGTTTAGGTAGGTATTTGAAACAATCGCAATGCAGAAGGGTTGTAATATTTTAGGATTGGTTAGCAGCCTTTTAAAATACCAAAAGACTTTATGGTTTCGTGATCATGTCTCCATCATTGGTATTGAAATTGATAAGGTCTGTGGGTTATAGCAACATAGATCATCGCCATCACTTTGTCGTCCTCTTCAGTTCATCACCACCATCATCGTCATTATTGTTGTTGCTATTTCAGTTGCTCTTTCTGCTGATGCAGTTGTGTCGTTTTTGCTGCTGCTGTTTTTGTCGCCAGTACTATCAGTATCGTTGTTGTTATTTTACTGTTCATCTATATGTATTTGTTTGTGTTTGTGTTCTTTGTATAATCTTTTCACTATAAGTGTTATCAGATGTGTGTGCGTTTGACTGCATGCGTAAGGGTGTGTGTGTGTGTGTGTGTGTGTGTGTGTGTGTGTGTGTAGTTCATCTTTCCAGTCTGACTTTGTCGTGTATGTGACTGTGTTGTACTCTGCTTGAATGTCTCTTATCGCAGCCGGAATCGATGATAGACATCTTGACGCATAATCTTCTGAAACGGCTGGTGCTGAGGAATAAAGACTTGATGCTGGCCAACGAACAATATTCAAACCACATAAAACAGCGGAAACTGACATTGCAGGTGTGTGCGTGTGTGTGTGTGTGTGTGTGTGTGTGTGTGTGTGTCTGTCTGTCTGTCTGTCTGTCTGTCTGTGTGCTAGCGTGCGTGTGTGTTTGTGTGTGTGTGTGTTTGTGTGTGCGCGCGCGCGCATACGTGTTTTAAGTGTGTTTTTTTTATTGTTTTTTTTTATTGTGGGTAGAAATATGTTTACTTTCCAGTCAGCTTAAGGAACAAATCAAAAAATTTTTTTTCTATCACAAAACCAAGCCATCTTAAAATATTTTTCAAGTAGCGGAGAAATTATTGCAGCGTGAAAACTGCAACAAAAAGATGTGACCGTTCATCTTGTGCGGACTGTGTCATTTTACTTTGTTGTTACTGACTTTTATTTAACGTTGATAGACATTTTCCGTGTCAGTCAGAATAGTTACCGTCGACAGTAGATAATAAGTTTCAAGTAAACATGAAAAAGGATAGATAACGTCGACTGCAAATGATAAGTTTCAAGTAAACAAAAAAATTTAAAAAGGGGGATAGATAACGTTGACTGCAGATGATAAGTTTCAAGTAAACATGAAAAAGGGTAGATAACGTCGACTGCAGATGATAAGTTTCAAGTAAACGTGAAAAAGGATAGATAACGTCGACTGCAGATGATAAGTTTCAAGTAAACAAAAAGAGGGCATTGTAGTCACCTTGTGGACGTCAACACGTGCACAGAGCACGAGACAAACATAACCCATGGCAGCAGGTGTTGTCCTTATACTATGTTCTTGACGTTGTGACCTTTGCTCGTGCTCCCACAGACCATCCAGCAAATGAAGACGATGAGGACGTCCCTGAACACAGTGATGTCGCTGTTTGAAGAACAGCTGGCGGCGCTGAACACAGAACTGTCTGGAGACCTCATGAAACCCGCTTCTTCTGAAGAGTCTTCAAGGTGCAGTGTGTGTGTGTGTGTGTGTGTGTGTGTGTGTGTGTGTGTGTGTGTGTGTGTGTGTGTGTGTTGGTGTGTGTTATTGTGTGTGTGTGTGTGTTGGTGTGTGTTATTGTGTGTGTGTGTGTGTGTGTTATTGTGTGTGTGTGTGTGTGTGTGTGTGTGTGTGTTAGCGCCCACCTATTCATAACATTCAAAGAGATTAAGAGGAGCCGTACAATAACAAAAACGAATTTTATCATTCCAGTTCTGTTGTCTGCAGAAACTCAGAAACATCAGAGTTAATTCGAAAGTAACTTCAAGAATTTTATAGATGTTTTATTGAATCTGTGTTAACTTTCTCTTTTATATGCTGTTATGGTGGTATCGCTGTGAAAAATAGGAATATACTGAACAAGACTGTCAATGTATGAGACAGGACAGCTTGAGCAAACTGTACAATGTCAGAGTACGACAGAAAGCCAAATGCATTTTAAGTGACAGCAGCCATACGCTGGCTAATTATTATCAACTGTTACCTTCAGGCAAACGCTTCCGTGTCCCAAAATATAAAACAAACAGAACCAAATGCAGCTTTAATCCAACCACAGTTCAGCTATTAAACAGCAATAATTGATAATCACATCTGTGATAAAAAAAAAATGTATGCCAGAGTGTGGGTACGTATTGTTGATTTGTATTGTTTTTATGTGTCTCATGTCTACTTTTCGTGTGCTATTTTATGCCTCTTATTATGGTTATTAATGGTTATTGTATAATGATGTAGTCTAACGTGATATACAGTGGATGTGACGATTATCCAATCAAATTGTTCGGGTCAGAGTTACACGTTGACGCCAGAGTAACCTATTTTGATTGGTCGAACTTCTCAAGGCTTCAAACCTAACTGCAGGGGGAGATTACGTCAGCATGCTGACGTCCATGCGAGTTTTATTGCAGGGGTCCGCAGTTGCACAGTAGGTCGTCGGTTGATCAATTACCGCTTAGTAGGGGTAAACGGGGCAGGTTGGAATACATGTTTTTTTCAGGTGGCTAAACCTGACCCATGACCCGACCTGCCCCGGTCTCCCATATGTAGTTTGGGGTAGTCCTCGCGCCTCAACACACACGCACACACACACACACACACACACACACACACACACACACACACCCACACACACACACACGAAGTTCCGGTGCCGAAGAGTACGCAGCTTAATGGGATGTCGAACCATGCGGCACTGTTGTCAGAGTAGCCACAAGCGAACAGAACTTGCCCCGTGTGGACATATCTTGGCCATTTATATATCAGATGGACCGCCTGGAATATTTCCCTCCTTCTCTGCTTGTCTTGCAGTGTCGAGATGAACAGATCGATGATGCATGGGAGGATTGCGACGATGAAGACGAGGATCGATGGGGTGGAGAGGGAGGAGAGGAAGCTGTCGACGGCAGCACTGTCGCAGCTGGAGACGTTCCACCAGCAGAAGGCCATACTGTCTGATCTCCAGCAGGAAGTCACCTTCTTACGCTTGTGAGTGTTGGCAGAGGGGCCATAGGGGCCAGGGCTTGAGTCTTCACCGGGTCCTCTTTTTGTCTTGTGCAGTATTGAGGAGAGTGCAGGTGGGTGGGTGGGGGGGGGGATGCTGGTTGGTTTGGGATTGAACTCATGTCTGTCTGTCTGTCTGTCTTTGCCTCCCCTGTCTTTGCCTCCCTCTCTGTCTATATGCCTGTTTCTTTATTTCTTCCTTCCTTTCTTTCCCTGTGTTTGCCTCTGTCTGTCTGTTACTCTCTCTCTCTGTGTCTCTCTCTGTCTCTCTCATTCTGTGTGTGTTTGTGTGTGTGTGTTTGAGAGAGTTAAAGTGAATATGTATGTGTATACGTGTGTGTGTGTGCATGCATTGTGCGCATGTCCATGCATATGTTCGTGCATGTACGTGTTTGCGCGCTCAGCGTAAGCACAATGTACATTTGTGAAGACGAAGTGAGTGTGTTTCAGTGTTGAACATGTTCCTTTTCAGACGGGTGGAGGAGAGAGGTCTGGTGAAGGAGTACCTAGACCTCTTGTTGAAGGATCAGAAGGACGTGGACCTCAGCCACTATGACCCTGGGTGAGGCCTGAAGGATAGAATCCACTCCTCTCTCTGTCTCTTTTTCTCTCCCTCTCTCTCTGTCTGGGTATGGCCAATGTAATTGATAACAGTTCAAAACCCAAGATCGTGACAAACAATAGCTGCAATAGCAAGACTCCAAACCATCTGGATTGACAAGAACATCAGTGTGCGATCCACCCTTTGTGTAGGAAGACAACATCCAAGAATGGACAGGTATGAATCTGGCGGAATCTCAGAGAGCGGCCGAAGACAGAGACAAATGGAGGAGAGTGGTGATCATGAGATTACGAACTGGCCATTGCCGTCTCAATGCCCACCTGTTTAGGAAGATGAAGCGAGCACCATCGCCCACGTGCTCCTGTTTTCTCGAAGACCAAACACCAGAACACATTCTCCAGACCCATCCCCTCCGGAAGGGGCTCAGAGACATTATTGTGTGACCGATACCAACCCCACTGCACACTAAGCACCGTCGCTCCAGACAGGACTTGGAGAGGACGATGTCATTCACTGGCCGGGCTGAACTGATACTGTGAGGAGGCGAACAAGAAGGAGGCATGACTGTGTGTGGCACGAAGATAGGAGAAGGAGCATGCTGGGAAACCACGTGCCTTAGAGGTGACGTCATGTGTGTACTGCATGCGCTCATTGGTGTATTATGTAATTTCGCGAGGTTCAGGAGCGTACGACGATGTGCCCGGCACGAGGGCAGTTAAAGGGATGATGGCAGAACATGATGATTTAACTACGTCATGATGGTGCCACTTGTGCATTGTCGGGATTATTGGAAGAACTGGTTCATGTTACGTAACAGACGGGATAGAGAGAGAAAGGGGGTGGGGGGGGGCATTGCAATACTTATATCATGCTTTGTAGTATCATATTTGCTTTATAATTTCATAATTATATTGGGGGTTTTATGTGTGTGTGTGGGTTTTTTTTCTCTGCTTCTTCTCCACACTGATATCAGAGGTGACTGTGACTGTGGCAGGAACTGGTCGGTGGTGTGCGGTAGGCCGGAGGCAGAGAGAATCCTGGAGCAGCGAGATCCTGGCACCTTTCTCGTGCGACCGGGCAGTGATGGGGGCTACGCCTTGTCCATTGCGTCAGTGACACACACGCACCTGTCTCTCTCTGCTTATACCTCCCCCCCCCCCCGCCCCCCTCCGCCCCACCTCTCTCTTTTTCTTTGATAAGATTAAAAAAAATAAATAAACCGTCACTTTACTTTAATTTTATTTATATCATATATTTTTTGGAATGGGGAGGGGAGGGGTGGGGGGCAGAGCGCGCGCGCGTGTGACAATAGAAAATAGAAGACGGTTCAGCTGTGTTCTCGTTTCGTTACAACACTCCCAGATGAGCATTTATCCACAAACCAAGGGAAATAACTTCAAAACAGTCACAAAGACGAACCGAAAATCAGCATGTTGAAAGCGCGACCTCGATAATCGTTGATGATTGTGTGTGACGTTTGTGTGTGTGTGTGTGTGTGTGTGTGTACGTGCGCGTATGTTATCGTCTCACAGCGAAATGGGTTTGAGAGGTTTTGCTGCATCCAAGTTCAGAGACAACAATTTCAGCTTTTTGTCCTCGTGTTCTGGGGGGGCGGGGGGGGGGGGGGGGGGGGTTGTTTCGTTTCATATTTTTCTGTGATAATTGTAGAGACTTCAACTTTCAGTTTTCCAATCAAGTCATCTGTGAGTGTAGTTTGGCATTGCACTTCATTGTTTCTGTTCTGTCTTTTTTGCGTCATTGATGTTCAAGTTCACTGTTTCTGCTTCTTTTCAAAGACTGACTGACTTTTGAATGGGACACTCATATATGTTTAGCAATCTTTAGGCCTGTTTTTCCTTGTAATCCATTGCGAGAAAAACTGTACGGTGGCATATTAGACTGCGTGCTTGTAAACAATTATATGGCTTTTGTGGATAGAGTTCTGTTTACGGAGCAGACAGTTCTGTGATAAATTATTGTTATCGTCGGTTGTTGTTTTGGATGGTGGTGGTGGTGGTGGTGTACATGTGTGTGGTGTGTGTGTACGTGCGCGCTTGCATGTGTGTGAGTTGTTGTTGTGGCTCACCATGTTGTGTCAGGACCTTCACATGGTATGCTGGGCCATAAGCGATGACTTTGACTGACTTCTTAATGCTTATGTTTGTTTGCCGTTGTTTTGCATTGATGGGGTCAGTGAATATGTCTGATGTCTGTGGAAATGCTACAATCGCCACGATGATGGGCGGGGGGAGGGAGGGGGGGGCAAAGGGCTTGCAGAGCTGCTAACACCCATTTCGTCCCATCCCTTCCTCATCCTCACAAAAAAGCAAACAAACTTTTCTGAGAGCAGCACAAACGTTTGGAGAAGTTGAACACTTTCTTTTTCGCGCTACGTGGACATTGTTCCTTATTTGTGAAATCGGCGGCGTGTTGACTGCCCGCGACATTTATGAAATACGTGTGTAGAATGTTGCAGTTTCCACTTACCAACCCCACTCCCAGCCCCTGTTTGAAATATATGTGTAGAATATTGCAGTTTCCGCTTACACCCCCAACACCCCCTGTCCCCACCTCCTCTAAAAAGAAACGAATAAAGAAACATTAACTTTGTCTGTTGCACAGCTGCGCCATTGACGACAACGTGGACGTGCGCCACTGCAAGATCCACATGGACCCTCACAGCTTCCAGTTTGGCTTCCACAGGGACTACTGCATCTTCGCCTCCTTGGAGGAGCTGGTCAAGAAGCACCAGACCATCTCCCTCCGCTTCTACAACGTCCGTCTGGACGTCTGCCTCACATACCCCGTCAACTACCACCGGAACAGGGCTCCCAGCCAGTAGCGTTCGTCCGGAGGGGAGTTCTTGTGGTGAGGGGTGTGTGTGGGTGTGTCTAGACTGAGGACAAGGAGCCGCTCTGTGAGTCATCTGTCCTACTGTTGAGTGAACTCAGCTCATTTAATTGTCGTAAAAACCCATCAAAGGAATTATGGACACTGAAAACTAAGTACAACAAGTGTGTGTGTGTGGAGGGGGAGGGAGTGGTGGGGGGGCTGTTTGAAGCTGACGCGGAGTAGTTCCTTAATTAAAGTGCGGGGAGTGCGGGGGATGGGGAGCTGAGCGGGAATGTCGTCACCATAGCGCAGAAGTTCATGTTTTTTACTCAGGTTAGTTTTTCTGTTACATTTTTTTCCTTTTTGTGACCAGCTGTTTACGTGCACGCGCACACATACACACACAGAGAGAAAAAAAAGTTGTGGAGGGGTTGGGTGAGGGGGCAGCAAAGGTGGGACCATTGGGTCAGATTTGGGTGATGATGCGGATCGGTGTTCCATCCTGGGAATATTTATGGGACTCCACCGCTGAGGGATAGGACCAAAAGGAACTGTCAGATCATTGGTCAGCCTTGGTTGGGGCGATGTGCCGTCTAGTTTGTTTTTTTTTCTGGCTGATGAAAGCGCCGTTTTGTTCATTTTGTGTGTGTCACTGTTGCGCCCTACCCGGATTAGCTAGAGCGTATACCTCTCACACAGAGGAAGTCAAGAACCCAGGAATGAAGATTAATAAAGTTAAGTTTTATTTCTCCCAAAATAAACAAACCCCAACAATGTAGAATATATAACAACAATGTATATGGTGAAAAGAGGAATAATGGTAATGATCGGCTTCTGCAGCTGCGTTGGCTGCTGAAATTATGAAGATGAAGAGACAATGAAAAGACCAGATTCAACACTGCAAAAATATTGTATCACATCAACATTTCAGATCATACATAAGTAACTTAGGCATTCTCCTAAAGTAGTAAATAAGTTAAGAGGAACGGCGGAACGTACTCACTATGACACTGAATGAACACTTGATAACCAAAAGCTGAACGAGGCAGTGAAATGAGAAGAGAAAAATAACTGGAGATGAACTATCCCTTTCTCCCTCCAGGGAGAAGGGGTAACGTGACATACGACGATCCTCAGCCCCTTCCTCTCCTACACCGCAGACGGAGAGCAGTGTTAACGTCAGGGGAGAAGGGAGATGGTACAAGTGACGTAGGAGAACGTAGTGTCAACGTTCCAGGTGCAGTGCTGATGTGGCGTCCACAGCACTGAGGCAGCGCTGAACCGCCAAGTGCAGTACAGATTGACGGGTGTAGAGTAGATCTGTAAAACGTAGTGCCGACCCTCATCGTGTAGCGCCGACCTCCCAAGCGTTGCGCCGAAGAGACAGTGAGGAAAATGGTGGGAAACAGTGGGAAAATAGGACACCGGGATCTTGTGGTCATTTGATCCAGTCTTCTGTCCTAGATGCTGTTTGCATAGAAGACAAAAGAAATCCGAGGCATGACAGAACCGTTCTTCCCCTCGTGAGACGATCTTAGGCTGACGCCTGAACCATCTGTACAAACTGAACAGCACAACAAAAAATGTTGTAAAAATGACCGGTCCCAACGATGGCACCAACCAGCAGGTTGTTACTGTTGTGGAGTTTTCTTAGCATCTGCCGCAACCCGTTTGAAGGGCAGTGCGACACCTAGCAGAGGTCACTCACATTCAAGCCCGTTAAAAACATTGGCTCCCGTTCATATGGTTTTACACGCAACGGCCAACAAAAATATCTACAGATGGAAAGAAAACGCATCATACGTGTACATAAAAAACAACAACAACAAGAAACAATGTTTTCCGCGACAGTCACACACACACACACACACACACACACACTCTATCATCTCCACCCCACCCCCCTGCCCCCCTCCTACACACACGCTTGTGGACGCAGACATTTCACGCTCATACACGAGAAGAGAAATGCAAGGAATCATATGCGTTTATGTTCTCCTCGGCGAGCTCAGTATTTTGAAATCTCTTCAGATAGTTCTGTCAGAAATCAACCAGTTCTTCCTTCTCACACAGTCACCGACCATATGAGCACCACTGTTGACCTGTCAACCAGCTGTCTCTATTTCTCCATCTCCCTCGTCCCTCTCATGGCCACGCTCATTGTCCATTTGGGTATATTGTCCTCCCATGTTTTTTGGGGTTTTTTGTTGTCAGTCCGCCTCTCATTTTATTTCCTTGTGCGGTTCCTTGCAGGACTATCTTGGCCCTGCCAGTTACTGAGTTTTATTTTGGGTGGTATAGTCAGGATACTGTCTCAAACTCAGATAACAGGTTATTTCTAAGGTTCGAATACATAATTGTGTTGTCGTGATGTTGAGCCATATAACTCGGTGTTATGGTATAATCTGCATGCGTTGTTCAGTGTGTGTGTGTGTATTTGTGTGTGTGTGTGTGTGTGTGTGTGTGTGTGTGTGTGTGTGTGTGTGTTTACCTTATGTTTAAAAACAAAGGGATTTACATGAAGAATAATTTCAAGTGGATGAGGAACGAAGTCCATTTCTTGATGACTTTTGTGTTTGTTTTCTTTTGGTTATACTTGTTTGTTTGTTTTATTCTGTTTGTTTGTTTTTATTATTTTTGGTGAGCACGAGTTATATAACAAGACATTCAAAAAACAAATATACTGTAAGCTGGAAAGTAAAAAATACAGGGTAAGATTGCACACACAATGAAAATAACTTCAACTGCCTCATCATTGGCGTAGCGTAGTGTGTGCATGTGTCGTTGACCTGATGACATGGAATACTGTATTATCTCCATAAGAGAATTTTATGTTTATCATGCTATGACGGTTTTTAATTTGTTGAAAAATTTTCTTTGTATGTTCTATTTTGTTTTTGTTTTATATCGAATTGTTTTATGTGCTGAAGTACTATGAGAAGTTATGCATTTCAGTCTTGAAACCTGGTGACTTCGCTTTGGGTGGAATGCATTTTCTACTTCTTTTTGATAAATTCTTTTCTGACTTCTTTTCTTTCATTTCTGTCACAACGTATTTCGTCATCTAACGCTTATTAGAATACAACAACTTTATTCTTTTATTTCATGGCTTACTGTAACAAATTAACCTTATTTTACAAATGTTACTTGTTGCCATTATATTTTCTATTCTCATTGATGTCGTTGGTTCTTTTCCTTTGCTAAATGTATGTGACACGGGACCATGGTCAATTGTATTAAACAGAAAGACAATGACCTTACTGTGTATTGTATTAAAGGTTTTTTCCCCTTTGACGCACCTTTTTTTCAGGTAATTATGTTAATGGGAGTCGAACTTTTAAGGATATACGTATGCGTGTGTGTGTGTGTGTGTGTGTGTGTGTGTGTGTGTTGCTCATCAGTGTATATGTTATTTTACATCGATTTTTTTATAGGTATGTTTTATAATAAGGTCACACACACACACACACACACACACACACACACACACACACACCTCAAGCCATTGTTGCTCAGAGCTTGCCACCAGCGAGCACACGGAGATAAATAAGAGGTACAGAAAAGACAAAAAAACAACAACAACAAAAAACCAAAAAAACACACAACAGAACCATACTTCCGACCTTGCGACCCGACGGGCGCAATAGCCGAGTGGTTAAACCGTTGAACTTTCAATCTGAGGGTCCTGGATTCGAATCTCGGTAACGGCGCCTGCTGGGTAAAGGGTGGAGATTTTTTTCAGATCTCCTAGGTCAACTTATGTGCTTGTGCCTGAACCCACTTCGTGTGTATACGCAGGCAGAAGATCATATACGCACGTTTAAGATCCTGTAATCCATGTCAGCGTTCGGTGGGTTATGGAAACAAGAACATATCCAGAATACACACCCCTGAAAACGGAGTATGGCTGCCAACATGGTGGGGTAAATATACGAAACGGTCATACACGTAAAATGATACATGTTTGTCTGAGTGTGCATGCCTGAAATCTGAATGAATGACACAGGAAACGAATGATGAGCGCACAATATCAGCAGTCAGTTGGCTCTACCCAGGTAGGCAGCCTGTTGTGGAAATGACTAATGAATTATTTGGGTTGAAGTTTTGCTGCATTTGCAGATGCCGTGACGGGACTTGAGTATTTGTGTTTCGTAGTTTGATCAAAAATGTGTGTTATGGTACATTCCATTGTGATCGTATTGCTAACGAAATAAAATTAAGAAACAACATGGCTCTGTGTGTGTGTGTGTGTGTGTGTGGTTTTGTTGTTGTTGTTTTCCATATGTGTTACACGTTTCAGGCTGATTTTGCATAACGGTGAAAATTTGAGACTATTTTTGTTTGTGAATTATATTTATTCAAACAATGTGAATTTGTTTCTTTGTTCTTCATGCATTTTGTTTGTTTCCCATAGTTATTTATGCATGAATTATGTATTTCTGTTGGGTGTTTTTCATACTCAATAGTCGTGTGATATGGATACTTTTTTCCGTTTGTTTTTCGCATTTACATGTTGAGAAAAGTTCTAAGTTTCTTTAGTTTTAATTTGTTTTTTTTTTATTGGGCCTACTTGAAAGCATTAACGAAACTTCTTTACAGTCGTAAAGTGTCTGTTTCGATGGAAATGTTAATTCTGTTTAAAGACAAGGTTTTGTTTTTGCTTTTAAGTCTTTCAAGTCATTTCAAGAACAGCCAGAAATCTGTGACGATTTGAAATCCGCTTCCACAAGTTTAAATCATGTACGATTCAGATGGTCACTCCCCCACCCTCCACAAAAAAGGTTTTGTCTTGTAAAAAATCATTCGTGGAATCTGCCTGTTTTGTTGTTGTTGTTGTCGTTAATGTTGTTTTCTTTTATATATATATTGTACAAAAGCTGTTTTTGAATGAAGTATTAATGTCAGGTTTTTGGCGAAAAGATTAAGAATTTTCCCCTTTTTAGAAACGAATGTTGTTTATGATGTAACGAGCTTCTTAATCATAATTCTTGTTTGGTTTGTGTGTGTGTGTGTGTGTGTGTGTGCGTGCGTGCGTGCGTGTGTGTGCGTGTGTGTGTGTGTGCGCGCGCGTGTGAATACCAATCTCATTTGTGTGTGCATGTGTGAGCAACTCGTACCGCTGAATAAGCTGACATCGAGTGACGAGGAAAACTCACCGAAAATTAAATTAGTTCAGTGAGTGTCAGTGCATGCCAGTTCAGTGGAGTCGTATCTATCATTGGAAACTCTAGTGCCGAGGGACACATTTTTTACTTTGTCAAAGATCCATGAAAACAATGTGAGAGTCATCCCAACGATGCCTGATTGATCTGTGTATTGGTCGGCTGTGCAGCATGCAAGAGAACAAACGAAAGAAAGAAAAGAGAAGAAAAAAGTATCGTTTCATTGCCATTCGTCTCCAACTTCCTACGTTGTACGAAAGTAAACAGGAAGCCATAACTAACCGTTCAATGGCGATGGAACTCGGCTGAAGGCAATGGGTCACGAAAGGGTAGAGGTAAGTAGGTATACCTCTCCTGTATCGATGGCTATATGTCACAAAGACGGTTGTGAAAGACTGGAAGTGAAAGGAAATTGTTCAGAACATGATATATTCACCTCAAGATGTTGAGGTTTGTTATTGCAAAGAGAGTTTTCAGTTGAATGTTACTTGTTAAGTAATTATGTTTTAAACAAAATCGTCTGGTTCGTTTGACTGAAAGGCATTGGTGTGTAACAATAGACCTGTTTGATATTAGTTACATGATGAGTTCTCACTAAGGTTTGGGGAGCGTTGTTTCCTTCCGTATTCACGATCAGATGTGTTCTGCTGATCCTTTCTTCCACAACAAAAACGGAACTTACTCTGTTAGTTACAAACGAAAGTGTTTAAACCGTTTGAAGTATGTAAACACTGGAAGAAACCTATACTGATTTTTCAATGGGATTGACTGCTACAAAACGAAGAATACCGAGGGCCAACTACACGACAAAGAAACAGAGGGGAGACACTCCGAAAGTCGCATACCTCCGCTATCACCAGATAGTCATCCAACGTGGTCACTTTCCCCAGAATGAATCTTCCCGTGTGATGAATTACTTTCAGTGAACTAGGTTACCAACGTGAGCATGTTTGTCAAGGAAGTTCTGTATAGTAAGGCCACTGATATGACTGGGTTGTTTTTTTTTTGGCTGGAAATCCTCAAATCTTTTGTAGACTGTTGAACGTTATTTTAGCATTTTACATGTTGTTCCATTGCACGTTGTTTTTTTGTCTAATACCACTTTGTAAACATAAGTAAAATGAAACACTCATTTATCTAATTTGTTTTTATATCCTCAACACTCCTCAAAAGGATCAGACTTTGAATCTGTGTGCATTGAGCAGATTTGTTGTTTGGCCTCTGCATTTGTTCACAGTTCTTAAATTATCATTTTGAGGATGAGTGGAGTGTCATTGATTAGTTACTCTATTTTCCTTTTGTGAATTGTCAAGTGAATTCTGGGGATCAGTAATCATAGCTCACAGCTGAGAGGCGCGTGTATTTCACATCAGCGGGTTTTTGTTGTTGTTGTTTTTGTTGTTTGTTTTTTGTTGTTGTTTTCAATGCGGGGATGTGGGGGGGTGTGTGGATTGGAAGACCTCTTTGATGGAAGTCTGAGTGTCAATAGAATTCCATACACGCGTTTGATATCATCATTGCAAATCAAACTTAAGTAGAGAATACAACACAAATATATCACAGACATCACGCAATATGATGTAACGTTGGCAACACAAAGTTACGCATTGGGACATCCACCACAGACGAAGTACACTCACAGAGGTATATAGCATTCACTTGGCTCTCAAGCCCTGACCCAGCGCGTTGGTTTTGTGCGTAGTTCATGCATCTGCCTTTTTTTTCTTTTTTCTTTCTTTCTTTTTTTTTAATAGGAAATTTGTCGTGGTCTAGCGTACATGAATCAGTCCACACTTTTTGACTCTTACACAAAACTGAAGTTGGTATCGCTAGAATATATCATAGTGGGCGATTGTTGCCACGGCACCAGGAATAAGCTGGACACCACGGTTTTTGTTTTTTTAAAATCTATTATTACTTTTTATCTTATTTCATTTTTTTTTCACCTGCTCTTCATAAATAAGTGGACATTTGACAGGAGGCTGCTACGGAAAGGGAAGTACATGACGACGAGGAAATATGCGAGAAACACACACACACACACACGCGCGCGCGCAGAGTACGGTTCAACACACGGAAAGGGAGACGACTGGTTGCTTGCCCTGTGACAAGTGTCCGAAATATTTCCGGCTTGAGTTGTCGCATTGTCTACGGCCAGGCTCGTCTTTGTTGTAGTTCGCTATTTCCAAAGTGTTTTTTCATTGTTGGGCAGTGACCGAGCTTTCTTTGCATTTCGCTCCTCCGCTTTGTGTGTGTGTATGTGCGCGCGCGAGCCTGCTTGCATGCGTGCACTGTCAACACCACCGAAACATCACTTCACTGTGGTTTCACGAGGACTGTTGTGCGTGCCACCACAGACATATTTCCGTGTTTGAGATGTGTGAATACCATCGTATCTTCAAATGATATAAAGTGGACATTAAATTTTAAAACTCTCTGTGTTTTATTTTAGCTGTCATTGTGGTTTGAGTGGGAATATGCGTATATTTCCCGCAGACCTATGTTCCCCCAGAGCTAAGTCCCCCACCCACACCCCGCCCCCTGGTCTATATTCCCTCAGATCTATGTTCTCCCAGCATCTTTTTAGGTAGATATATATTCTTCCAGGTCTATGTGCCACCAGATCTGTATTTCCCAGCTGTATAGTCCTCAAAGGCTATGTCCCTCGGGGTCTATGTTTCATCATACGTACACTTTTGTGTATTGGTAAATGGTCAGCATTGGTCACTGAGTCGTGGTCAGTGGTCAAAACTGGTGAAGAGGTAATAACACTGCATAAGATAGTATTCCTAATGCGGAAAGATAACACAACGCATTGGTGTGTGGTCGGTAATTGTCAGTGAATAGTGAAAGACGGTTGAGAGGTCCAAATTTTGCATGAACAGTAATGAACAATAAAAGGATGCATTCCGAAAACTTTTAGGCAGTGGTCAGTAATGGTCATCAATGGTAAGCAGTTGTCGGTAGTGGTCAGTTAATGGTCTGATCATGTTGATAAGTCTCAGTAATGTATAAGTCACAAAATGATACAATCTGAGCAGTTAGTGTTCAACAGTGGTCAATCAGCGGTCGAAAACCTCTCAAGACGTCTTTCAGTGATGCAAAACTATGACATAATAAAGCAATCTGAACACTTGTGTGGTGTCATTAGTGGACAGCAGTGGCAGATTGTGGTAAGTCTTGGCCAGCAGTAGTCGATAGTTGTCAGCTTTTAACTCTCTCCATACGAACGGCGAAAGAGATGACGTTAACAGCGTTTCACCCCAGTTACCATCATCAACATAGTGCAAGCGGAAGGCTCTTATACTGAAGAGGTGAATGTTGACAAAGAACACCACAATTCTGACGACGGAAGCTAAATGTTGGGTCATTCAGACACCCACTGGACATCCGAGGGGTCTGTGTAGAGGAGAAAAGAGGACTGGCCGTACTGAGTGAGTTAACGGTCAAATCATGGCTATTTTACGAGGGCCATGGTTAAATCCAACCAAGAAGTCGTAATTCTGCAAAACCGTCACAAAGTATGCGTGTTGAACACAGTGGGCAGTAGTTATCAGGTAGCGGTCAAACACCTGCCAAGACATAATAATGCACAAAAGTGACAAGAACAATAGAAAAAGAAAAAAGAAGTAAAAATGAAGAAGAAGAAAATATAGACATGGGGGAACATACGGCTGACCCCGTTAGAGCAGCATGTTTTGTGAATGGTTTAAAGTTTAATGTTGCATTGCTTATTTTAGTTTTAAGTCACTTTCAAAATGACGGAAAAGTTTACTTGCATTTGTTTACTCAACTACTTTCTCCTCTTCTCTGTGTATGTGTGTGTGTGCGTGTATGCGTGCGCGCACGCGCGCGCGCGAGCGAACGAAACAAAGTATATTTTACAGTATGTTGAAAAGGTGTGAGTGGCTTAATGCGACAACAAGCCACGCGATCCAACCCTCAACAAAAAAAAAAGCGCGTTCTCATACACAAAAACGCTAGCGCGCGCACGCACTCTTTTCTTTTTCTTTTTTGATTTTCCGTAAATGTCACCGAATTCCTGTCCTGATTTGCCTTTTTGTCATGGCGCTACAGCATGTCGATATTTTTTTCCTTATTGACTCGACAACAGTTTGTATATGTCACCACTTCATTAACAAAACAAGAATGGGGGGATGCAGTGACTATCTATTTCCCTAAAGCTAAGCTATGTGTTTACTATTACTATGTGTTTTTTGTTTGTTTAGTTTTTTTGGGTTTTTTTTTCTTCTTTTTTTTTTCGTTTCATTTTCTTTCCCCGGTGATTCGTCGCAGAGTAATTTTAGCGCTGGTTGTGGTTATTGCCAATACTGCGCGAGTTTGTGTGATGATCTTCGTGTTTCATTTTGAAACTGTGAGTTTGTGTTTTGATTCTCTTTTCTGTACTGTTGGCGTGGACCGGTGGTCTGTTGTTCACGTCTATGTTGTGTTGAATGTTTGTCTCGTGTGTTTGTTGGATTGCATTGTGCTGAGAGAGAGAGAGAGAGAGAGAGATTTTAAAAGTTGATTTGCGTTGTGTTGTATCCACACGCTCGTGTTTCTGTCCGTGAAATTTCGATTTTTCTGTGAATTCTGGGTTGATGTGAACACTGAGGACAGTGCGGCGCACCTTGAGACATCTCTTGTTGTTAGAGGATTTTCGTGTAAGTGACATCAGCAATATCCACATTTCTTCCCCAATACTTATCTGTTTTTAAGGCGAACAAACTTGTAACTTGCTTAATAGCATTGCTGTATATGCCCCCTTCACTCTTTGCCTGACCTTCTTTGCGTGATTCGAGAGAGGAAGAAATGTATACATTTTTTTTCTGTTAATGTTAGACGTATAGGCCTACGTTAATAAACTTTTTTTTCTTTTTATTTTCTAATGTTTTTTCTTTCAACAATTTTTTAATTCCTCATCATTCACCCATCCATTCCACAAATCTTACATTCATTCATCAACATCTTTCTGCTGTGGTCGTTATACAGGGTTACCTGCAAATGGACAGGAAAAGAGAAATGAAAAGTGTCATGGAAACATGCAACAATGTTGGCAATGACATGATGTTGTAAAATGCATAGAGCTTCCAGAATATGCGCTGTAGTGAAACATCTTAATAAATACATAAACAAATAAGAAATATATACATTACGATGTTATTATACAAATTTACAACTTTTCCGTCTTCGGAACGAAACTGAATGGAAAGAACACAGGGGAAGAACTGTGGACATTGCCGACATCTCTTGTTGTTAAAGGATCTGTGTTGATAGGGACATCCCTTGTTGTTAGAGCATTTCTATTGTCTGAGATATCCCTTGTTCTTAGAGCATTTCTATTGTCTGAGATATCCCTTGTTCTTAGAGCATTTCTATTGTCTGAGATATCCCTTGTTCTTAGAGCATTTCTATTGTCTGAGATATCTCTTGTTGTTAGAGGATAAATTTATATTGTTTGAGGCATCTCTCTTGTTGTTAGAGCATTTCCGATGTCAGAGACATCTCTTGTTGTTAGATGATTTCTATTGTCTGAGACATCTCTTGATGGTAAAGGATCTGTGTTGATAAGGACATCCCTTGTTGTTTCAGCATTTCTAGTGTCTGAGACATCTCTTGTTGTTAGAGCATTTCTATTGTCTGAGACATCTCTTGTTGTTAGAGCATTTCTATTGTAAGAGACATCTCTTGTTGTTAGAGCATTTCTATTGTAACAGACATCTCTTGTTAGAGGATTTCTATTGTCTGAGATATCTCTTGTTGTTAGAGGATTTCTATTGTCTGAGACATCTCTTGTTGTTAGAGGATTTCTATTGTCTGAGACATCTCTTTATTGTTAGAGGATTTCTATTGTCTGAGATATCTCTTGTTGTTAAAGGATTTCTATTGTCTGAGACATCTCTTGTTGTTAGAGGATATCTATTGTCTGAGATATCTCTTGTTGTTAAAGGATTTCTATTGTCTGAGACATCTCTTGTTGTTAGAGGATTTCTGTTGTCTGAGACATCTCTTGTTTTAGAGGATTTCTATTGTCTGAGACATCTCTTGTTGTTAGAGGGTAATTTTATATTGTCTGAGACATCTCTTGTTGTTAGAGGGTAAAATCATATTGTCTGAGACATCTCTTGTTGTTAGAGGATTTCTGCTGTCAGAGACATCTCTTGTTAGAGGATTTATGTTGCCAGAGACATCTGTTGTTGTTAGAGGATTTATGTTGTCAGGGACATCTCTTGTTGTTAGAGGATTTGTGTTGTCAGAAACATCTCTTGTTGTTAGAGGATTTATGCTGTCAGAGACATCTGTTGTTGTTAGATGATTTATGTTGCCAGAGACATCTCTTGTTGTTAGAGGATTTGTGTTGTCAGATACATCTCTTGTTAGATGATTTATGCTGTCAGAGACACCCATTATTGTTAAATGCTCTCTGTTGTCGAGACATCTCTTGTTGTTAAAGGATCTCTGTTGTCGATACATCTCTCGTTCTAAAGTAATCTCTGTTATCGAGACATCTCTTGTTGTTAAATGTTCTCTGTTGTCGAGACATCTCTTGTTAAATGATTTCTGTTGTCGAAACATATCTTGTTGTTAAATGATCTCTGTTGTCGAGACATCTCTTGTTAAATGATCCCTGTTGTCAAGATATCTCTTGTTGTTGGATGATCTCTAATGCCAGAAACACGTCCTGTTAGATGATCCGTATTGTTAAAGTCATCTTTTGTTGTTGGAGGATCCTTGTTGTCTCTCTTTTTGTCAGAGAACCTCTCTGTTGTTAAAGATTGTATTGTTACATACATCATTCTGGTGTCAGAGACATGTCCGATTATGGAGACATTTCCTTCCTGGCTGAGGCATCTTTGTTCACTTTGACATCTCTGTGTGGTAAGAGACCCCACACACCCCACCCCACCTGCACCCCCCACGCCCCCACGCTCCCGTCTCCCCGTCTGCGTGCACGTAAAGAACTCACGGCATGGGAAAAAACCAGCCCTGAGACTGTTAGATTGATGTTATGTTGTTGCTTTTTCTGTGTGTCGTTGAACTGTAGCGAAGCCCTCTTTTCGAGGAAGGCAGTTTTTCACACGGAAACTCTGTGCGTGTGTGTGTGTGTGTGTGTGTGTGTGAGAGAGAGAGAGAGAGAGAGAGAGAGAGAGACACTGTAGGGCATTGTAATACCATGCATTACGATGTTATTTTCGTACATTTGAATCGCAGCAAATTTCGTGTACAGCCTTTCTGCACAGCACAAGCACATCACGTATCACCCAGAGGGACATAATCCGTGTGTGCTTAGTTGCATTTCTCAACGAACCGTCGTGAGGAAACAAACAAAAAACGTGAACGATAAAGTTCCCAAAAAAGTTCATGAGAGTGTGCAGTCATGTGAGTGTCTTGTTCCCGAACAAAATACACCAAAGCGTTTGGCGAGTGCGCTTATCTGGGCCATAAACTGTTGTCTCGGGAGAAGAGCAAGTGACGGAAAGTTTGGCGTTTTGTGTGTTATCAGAAACGTGCTTGAGGAAGTTAGATTTCATGGTTTTGACGTGCTTTTGTTCGTTGGCGTTTTTAACATATCAGGTTGTGTGTGTTTGTTTATAGCTGAGTATTTCTGCCCGTGTAAATAATATCATATAATAATGATATATAGCAATAATACGATAATAATAATACCTGTGAACCAGTGCTGCAAGAGTTTAAAACTTCTACCAGGCAACTATTCTACCAACTGGTCAACCATCCAGCCAATCAAGCAGCCACCTAACTTATTATCCTTTAAAACATTATCATTTTCGTTTTATTCATACATTTTATTTGTTTTTTGTTTATGCAACTATTTCACTCGAATTATCCACGTATAGCGTTCATGTTAAGTGTGTGTGTATGTCGATTTTCTTGTGTGTTACTCGTTGTGTGAACGTATCAGCGATGTTGCTTCCTTCAGTTTTACTCTGCGTTATTCGAATACATGTATTGAGTATATAGGTACGTGAAAATGTTTGCTTGTGTGTATCATGTAAGTCAGCCAATGCGCTAATTGTCAGCCAGCTTGCTAATATCTTAACAGCTGCAAACCTTTCATTCATTCTCTCTGTCGCGAGATGGACTACATTTTTCACCTTTTGATTTTTTTCCTGTTTCGTGTGCCTGTGTGTGAATGGATTTGTACACTGTACAAACTTCGAATGCGTGTTGTGTTTTTGTGCTTGAGTTGCATATTGTCATTTCTTGGGTTTTCACGTGCTGAGTTTTTTTTATTATTATTTTTTTTTATGAAGCTGTACTCAGGGCAGCAGCAGCTGAGATTTTAGAACTGGTTTTTGGAAAGCAGACGCGCGGTAGAGCTCTCAAAAGTTTCATCCAAGTGGATGTTCTCTGTGTGGCAATATGTCTTGCCCAGTTCTGTATGACACCTGTGTGTGTTGAAGTCGGGTTTCCTGAGTAAGTCCACCAGGGGAACAAGTTGTTCCATGTGAGTAGCTAGTACATATTATGCTTAGTTAAACGTTTAAATGTTGATCTTGTTTTTTTGTGTGAATGCTACATTTGATGAAAAGGAAGGGGTCTCTTTCGAAATGATTCTGTAAAGTGTAAAAGTAGTTGGCTAGCTCGTTTGATGTTATACGTGGTTAATTGATTTTCTTGTTGCACTTTATTAAATCATTACTATTCCTAGGTAAAAAGCTTCCTAGTATTTTGGGTGGATTTTGAGTAAAATTCACTGTTGTAATTTTTCCGTATATTAATAGGTCCCGGAAAGTTCATTTCCCAAGTAATGGTGGTGGTGGTGGCAGTAGTGGTAGTAGTAGTTGTAGTTGTTGTTGTTTTGCATTTGGTTGGGGTTTATGTAAACCACTCATCGGAACTGAGCCATTTTGCCAAGTGCAGTGATTAACGCAGATAACATAATGAATTCGTCTTAAAATAGTTTTTCAAATGTTTATACTAGTTCGTTATATTACTGTCATAGTAACGTTGGCCTTTTAGGTCTGTTCCTATTCTTGGTATTTTTCTTTTCCGCCTGAGTCCGCTGGGACGGCAAACTGGCCGGCAGCGTCCCTTCGCCAGACTGCGTCCTGAGTTGAACGCGGACACTACAGCCCATTTACTCCCTACCGCCCCACCAAGTTGTTTCCCCGTTTCTCGGTCCAACCACACCCTTTTGACCCTCCCCAAACAACGCCCTTTCTCCCATCTTCAAATCGTCCTTCATTGCAGTCATTGTTAAACTTCAAATGTGGAACTTCATCCATCCAGCTCGTCCACCAAACCCCTTCGACAGTGCCGCTCACCGTCTGCGGTCAGGGGAAGGTGGGAGAGGTCAAGATTTGTGTTTGTCCCCCCACCCCTTCTTTCCCTCATGTTCTTCCGAGTGAGGGCAGAAAGGACATCTATTGTCTTTCATCATTAGTCATCACTCGGGATCCAAGTTTGTGTGTGTGATCATGTGTGTGTGTGCGTGTGTGCGCGCGTGCATGTGTGTGCTTTGATTGCATGAGTGTTGTATGCCCTACTTTGTAACAA
This sequence comes from Babylonia areolata, assembly GCF_041734735.1. Classification (NCBI taxonomy): domain Eukaryota; kingdom Metazoa; phylum Mollusca; class Gastropoda; order Neogastropoda; family Buccinidae; genus Babylonia; species Babylonia areolata. The sequence continues at coordinate 17,947,525 of NC_134878.1, read as the reverse complement.
TAAATTTTTGTTTGGCGGTTTTCTTTGTCATTTTCTTGTATTGGCAATTGTTTGTTAGGAATAAAACTTTATTTCACTTTTCAAGTTCCTGATTCCTTCTGTGCGAGAAGGTGGGTCCCGTCCCAAGAGGGTCGGGGCGCGACACACACACACACACACACACACACACACACACACACACACACACACACACACACACATATATATATATATATATATATATATAATGTGTGTGTGTGAGTGTGTGTGTGTGTGTATACCACCTATCTCCCTCATCTGTATTTGTGCTGGCAAGCTCGCTTATGTGCGAGATTCATGACAATAAATACGGGTAATAATTAATGAGGGGTGTCAGCGAACTGCTGTTACCAATTATCCTCATGATCAATTCGACTTTCTGGCAGTGCGTTTGCGCGCGCACACACAATCACGCACGCACGCACACACATTCACACACACACACACACACGCACACACACACACACACACAAGCACGAACGCATGCTTTCACACACACAAACACACACACACACACACACACAGCACGAACGCATGCTTTCACACACACACACCCACACACACACACACACACACACACACACACACACACACACATTCATAACTTAGAATTTTCCGTGTGACGGGAACAAGGTTTTCATTGTTTCTCTTTCTATTTCGAAAGAAAAAAAAAGAAATTACATAAAGTTCAGACTTAATGTGATTATGTATGTACATATATATATAATGTGACAGATATCTTCCTAGTAAAAAACAACAACAACAAAACAACAAGAAACAACAAAAAAACAAGCAAACAAACAAACAAAAAATACCGCATTGACAGCACACTTTGGAGCAAAACTAACTGAATGATGGAACATTGATATGAATAACGGGGCATCGTTTGATTGGAAAAGACAGGCCAGAAAGCTTGAGAAGAACAAAATTTATGCACTCTGGTGTACGTTGGGAAAAAATCGTAACACACGCCCAAGGGTATGGTCTCATGTCTTCCAATTCGCAACAGAATAGAATGGAATAGAATAGAATAGAATGTCTTTATTACCAAGTGTACCTGGGTCACAAGGAATATAAGGGGGGAGGGAACGGGTACATGACGAGATACGAACATAAATCTAAAGTCAAACACAAACACAGATACAGTAGAATAGAATAGAATAGAATAGAATATATCTTTATTACCAAGTGTATCGGGGTCACACGGATTATTGAGGTGTGGGGGTGTGGGGGGATAGCACATAAGATACGAACATAAATCGAAAATCATACACAGATACAGTAGAAATTAGGATACATACAAGTGCATATCAATATAAAAACGTGTGCATACTCACACATGCACACACTGCACACACACACGCACGCACGCACGCACGCACACACACACACACACACACACATGTCTGAACAGAAGCTGCATATTACATATGGATGGGGCTGATGACTAGATCTTCAGGTAGATGGTAGTTGATTGCAGAAAGAAATAAAGGGAGTTCGGGAGGGAGAATGATGTTGATTATAAAGTTAGATGATAGAAGAACATGCTGCTGCTGCTGTGGATCATGATGATGATGATTTGTTGGTGTTTTCATCAAAGTAGTGTGATCGTTGCTGTCATCAAGTTTGCGATTGTATTCACTGGATTTTAGGGACACAGATTTTAGGCTCATGTAAGTTTCATCTTCTCGACGGAAAGACTAGCACACAGACCACAGACTAGCCGATGACATAGAGGAGGCGGGAAGGTTTGCTTGTAGGAACTGCTGGGAGTGAGGCTTTTTCCTACTTGAGGTTTGATACCCTCAGTTTTTTGTTGTTGTAATTGGTTGTTTTTTTGGGAGGTGGGGGTGGGGGGTGGGGGTTGGGGTACAGCGGGCGGAGTGCTCAACCACTAATCCACCTCTCCGTTCCCGCGAATCGTTTTTTTCCTCCGTGCAACACAGAACGGAAGAACTGAAACGCCACATGTCGGAGGACGGACAACGTGAACAATGAATGAAGGGACTGGTGGCCGGTCATGGTGCTGGGTTGAAGAAGACACAGGTGAAGAGCGTGCGACTCGTGAAGTTCTGGCTGAACAACGTGAGTGGTTTGTTGCAACAGTGGTCACGGACGCTGGGGTTACGTGTGGGAACTCGCGTTGGCCGAGGACTCAAAACAGTGAAGATGATGTTTTTTTGACTGATTTATGTTCCGTTCGCTGGGGAAGACGACGAAAAGGAGGGGACTGGCTGATTGATTTTGACGACAGCTTGTGAGAGACCGAACTGTTTCTGCTCGGTGATGGAATAACAAAGCGAGAAGAAAGAGGTGAGAGTGTTGTGTGTGTGTGTGTGTGTGTGTGTGTGTGTGTGTGTGAGAGAGAGAGAGATAGTGTGTGTGTGTGTGTGTGTGTGTGTGTGTGCTACTGTTGCTGTTGTTATCTATAGTTTTTCACACGGATGGGTGACATAACTAAAATGTAATTTGCGGGTTAAAAAGTGTATCTATATATCTCCATCTATATCTATATGCATGGAAAATCAATCGACCAAAAGGTGAGAAGTGACAGGGTCCAAAAGATAGGCGAAAAGATTGTACTGAATGATTTGCTGAGGTTTGTTATAAACAACTGGCCAGATAAGAGGCCTAATTCTCTCTCTCTCTCTCTCTCTCTCTCTCTCTCTCTGTAGTGTGTTGTGTAGTGCAGTGTTTGTGGCTGAACTCTGAATGCAGCAATGATTAACGTTGAGCCTACCACTTCTTGGCTGTTGCCAACTGACGTGGATCATAGGGAAACCTTTCCTGGGGGGCTCCTCTTCCAGTTGTTGAAAATGATAGGATAAGATTTCGTGGACTCTTTTCCTCACATCCGTCCTTCTTCGCCCTTTTACCGCCCCCTTTCATCCCCAGTTCAGTGTCACTTTAAGTTGAAGATGACGAATGCAAAGCCAACTTTGTTTCTGTTGGTGGTTTCGTGTGTGTTTTTTTCTTTTGGTGGTGGTGGTTATTCTTGTGGGTGTATATGTGAATGTGTGTCTTCATGTTTTACATCTATTTGCTTATTTATCATCATTGTTATCTTATTTATTTATTTATTTATCTTTTTACATTATAGTTATTATTTATTTATTTATTTGTGTAAGCTTATCTATTATTTATTCACCTTTTTTTTTCTCAAGGCCTGACTAAGCGCGTTGGGTTACGCTGCTGGTCAGGCATCTGCTTGGCAGATGTGGTGTAGCGTATATGGATTTGTCCGAACGCAGTGACGCCTCCTTGAGCTACTGAAACTGAAACTGTTATTCTTGTTGTTTTGGTTTTGTTCTGTTTTATTTTGTTTTGTTTTTCCTAACAAGGAAGAGACTACCTGAACAGTACGAACAACCGACCATTCTTTAATGATGATTTGACATCTGACAGCGTACAATTACTCGTTGCGTGCGTGGTAGAAGGGAGGCGTTGGAAGAATGCGCGTTTCTTGACGTAAAACAGTGGAAATACCTAGCCCTGTTTTCACTCTGTAAGGAATGAAGTATTGCTGTGCAGAGGGAAATGAAAACACACGTACATCCTCTGTTGTGTCAGAAAATAGGATCGCGAACGGGGGCGGAGGAAGACGACGAATTTCCTATCGCCTGCACCCCGCCCCCTCCCCAGCTCCCCCAGGCACCCTCCCCACACACACATACACGCACCCTCCCCCCTCTACCTTACCCACATCCCTCTTCACTCCGCCTGTAAATTTTCATTCTGACTCCTCGGTCATTGTTTGGATAATGCTTAGAACCATATGACCCGCTAAACACTTGAAAACCCGAAATCGAAGCCAAACTTTCTGATAACGCAACAAGTGGACGCCTTAAAACGTGAAAGTAATCCTATACGAATAACACTTATGCTTCATGCATTTAGGGCAATTTTGTTTCACATGTAAAGTGATGTATCATTGTACAGTCTTTTTTTTTTTTTGGGGGGGGGGGGGGGAGGGGGGGGAGGGGCAGGCTAAACAAACTCCTCCGTACAATAATTGTACCAAAATCGATGATCTGTCAGAGTATTCACCATCGCTTGTTTCCGGTACTGACAGACATTACGAGTGTCAATACGCATGATAAATATATATATATATATATATATATATATATATATATATATATACCAGCATGATCACAATAATGAAAAAGGCCTACAAGGTTGCGGTAGGAGTTGCTGCAAGATTGTAGATCTAGTTCCCCGAATGCACAATTTCTGGAATATGCGCTCCTCACTTTATATCATTTTCTTCCACTTCCACCTACCCCCCCCCCCCCCCAAAAAAAAAAAAAGAAAAGAAAAAAAAAGACAAACACAAAACAAACACACACACACACACACACACACACACACACACACACACACCAAAACCGTAAACAAAAACCGGGGTTTCCTATTATGTAATCTCTCTCTCTCTCTCTCTCTCTCTCTCTCTCTCTCTCTCTCTCTCAATATATATATATATTTTTTTTTCTACCTCTCTCTTATTTTTTTCCTATTCTTGCTGTGGTCTTTCATCATCATTCTTTGAATACGCTTGGTAAATTAGATTAATGTGTCAGTAATAAAACTCTTTAAAAAAAAAACACGTACACATGCTGAATCCAGATTATTCATTTCGAACCCCCGCCCATCACCAATGTGTAGTACTGAATAAGGAAGTCGACCGAGTGAATGAACAATCTACCCACTTGCATATATGTTCTCATTCCTCTTCTCCCAACACTCAGCCGATATCACAGATTGACATAAGCTTTCAGCTGGACCAACAGCAAAATGAGAGCTGTATGATCAGTGGTTTTCTTCATTGCAATAGGAAGCCATTTACAGCTTAGTCTTTTCTGGAGGATTGTTACCCTCAAACGAGGTGGCAAGATTGCACTGGCTCTTAATGCTGCAGCGCTGGGGGCTAGTTGGCCTTTGGGGACCTTCTCGAAGCCGACTGTTTTAAAAACCCTTTGGCTGAGAGAGTGGGGATTAACTTGGGCAAGACACTCTCCGCTATAACCAAATTTTAGCCCAGATAATTGGGACAGTGGTCGCATCCTCTGCTGTTCTGATGGTCATAGTCGACGCGTCTCAAAAAATGTGTATGTGTTAATGTGATTATTTAGTGTGTGCGTTATTATCTAATAACTTCGGCAGGTTGCCGGCGACTTGGTCCCAACCGTTGCTGGTAAACAAATCAAGGGGAAGTACCCAGTTCCTCAATTACTCGAGGAAGTCACTGTAGTCAAAGATTGCACATCGCGATCGATGTCGTCAAGTGTTGCATCTCCCTTTCTTTTAAAATAAATTGTTTTTACAAGTCTAATTTGAGTGGTTTTTTCACTGGTCGGTCACATCTTGTTTTGAAGGTGTTGATGCATGAAGCCGCCGTATTTTCTGGTAGTGAAGAGTTAGTTTCGTTTTCATCTTGATCCTCATCTGGCTCTGGATCTGGCTTGTATATAAGTAGTGGTTCATAAGTTGTATAACACGAATGTTCGGGGTGAGTCACATTGGTTGATAGGGTCTGGTTCAGCCTCAGGATGCGTCAATTTCTTCTATAGGTCCGGCCATCAGGTGTCCGAATGTAGTGTAGGACCTTGGTATTTTGTTTTGCAACTTCATGTGTGGTGGCTATTTCTATTGCTGTGTCCATTGTCAGAATGTCACCTTGTATCCAGTTTTTCTCGTATATCTTGAGAGAGAATGCCTGAGACAATTTTGTCACGTACCATTTCGTCAGGTTTGTCATATTTGCAGTCATTGACAAGGTTTCTCAAATCCATCACAAAGTCAAAGATTGCACATCGCGATCGATGTCGTCAAGTGTTACAGCGACTATCACACTTCTTCTCAGTAGTTTACTGTGCATTCACTGCACAATGATTTGGACACGACGCATTCTCTACAGCACACAAATACACACTCATACTATGGATGTTGAGTAGGGTTGAAGGATTGGACGTTATGTGGTGTGTGTGTGTGGGGGGGGGGGGGGGGAGGCGGAGGGGGGGGGACGCGAGGGGGCAGGGGGGTATTTGTTTTCTTTGTTTTTGTACTGATAGAAACATTCAATATTGTGACTCCTTGGGACGAAATCATGGACGGAAACTTACTAGGGATGGCGTGGGGAGGAGGAGGGTAAGCGAGAGAGGCTGTAACTTCCCAGTTGACAGACGCGTGCCGTCAACACCCTTCACGTCAGGCTCGCACACTGACGTCTTTCCAAGTCCACGGCGTTCACGTGCGCTGAGTCGGGCGCACCTGCACAATGGGTGGCACGGGATTTAGAACCCTGGGTCCTGCTTGGCTGGTTCGTTTTGGGGGTTATTTTTTTTGTTTTTTGCGGTTTTTTTCTTCTCTTTTTTTGAATTACACAGGCCGGACCAGTTCGAACTGGTGGGTGCTGAAAGAAATGTTTTTTCTTGACATGACAGTAAATTTCAGTCCTTGGACGTTCGTCATCCAAGTTTCACGGAGGCACGTGGGCTATGTATCCCCCCGCCCCACCCACCCCCCTTAACAGGACCACTTGGAAAAAGACAATCATTGGTACAAACTCGATATTTGCTCTGTACCTTTTTCTTTCTGTATGACGGTAATGTAACACACACTGGCATGTGTGCTAGGGTCACGTGGAGTTGATGATAGCTTGAGGTTTGTGATCGGCATTTCGATGTGCAACGGCAACTTTGTTGGAATCACTCTCTTCAACCACAGCAGAGTCCCCAGGATAGTGAAGAAACAGTGGGGGACTGGAGCCTTGTTTTGATAATTGTATTTGTGGGTGTTCAGTTTCGTGAAAGAAAACCTGTGCCATCCAGGGGAGTGAAAACCGTAACCATCAATTCCGAAAGACGCCACACCTCACCTGTGCAAAACGACATATCATAAAACAAGCGACTCGTTCGCAAATGAGCGAAGTATTGTAGAATGTTTTTGTTACAACAAAATCAAGTACTTTATTATTCACTTCCTTTCGAAATTTTTTCTCGACCACGCCTCCTTTTCCATGTGCCGTGGAACTTAAGTAGGTGTACGTATGCATGTAGTGTTACTTGCACGCGCGCACGCGTTATAGTCCTGAGGCAGTTTTTCGCTCGAGTAACAATTTTTGCAAAGGAAAAAGGGCTGACCGCACTGCGAGGACTGCAAGTGGTCAGAACTTTCAGAAAACCCATTTGCCTTTATTGGAAGAGAACTTTTTTTTGTTTTGGGTTCTTTCGTGGTTTTTGTCGCACTATGAAGTAATGTAGGTGTGTTAGATTGGAACAATGATTGATACAAATGAAGCTAACATCAGGCATTGTTGGGTATAGAGTAGTATTGTTCATTAACAGAGCAAATAGGCAAATGAAACGTTTCACTGAAGAGTAATGAACACTGAACATGACTGACACGAATTGACACGTACGTTCATTGCCGATATCAGTGAAGTTGTTGAAAAAGTGTTGTCAGTTCTGCGTGCGTCACTGCACCGCCCACGTTCCGTCTTACCCAAGAGTGGGTTTTTACAAAAGTGTCCGTTCGTTTTTATCCCGCAGTTTTCGTTTTCATTGTGCGTGCCTGTTGAGTTCCTGTCTCTATATCCACGGAACGCTGACGCTAATCTCGGAATCCTAAACGTGCGTAACTGTTCAAAACGCAATTTTTCAGTTTGGCTAGTGTCGTATTACATTGCCTGATAAATAATCCATAGCCAGAAAAGCAGTTCATTTAAGCATACCTGTTTTTCTACCTTTTCCGGTTTTCGCTTTCACTCTTAGCTTGTTTTTTGTTTTTCCTTTTAGTTAGTTTTTCTTTGATTTTTCGGACCTGATATATGTACGACGAATGCCCAACATTTAGGTAATAATCACCAGCTGTGTGAATACAGAGTAAGCTGAACAACAAAAACCCGCTTCCAACAAAACACAAAGAATCCATGCTAATTCTTTATTGCCACATGTCGAAATGCACTGAGACATTAACTGAACTAGATGATAGACTGACATATTAACTGAACTGAAAGATGGTGGACTGAGACATTAACTGAAGTTAAAGATGATTGACAGAGACATTAACTGGTCTTAAAGGTGAACTGAACGTACTTCATTGTCTGCTCAGGATATTCAAACGGCGGGCGATGGCCGAGAAACCGGATGAGGGTGAGAATGAAGAGGGGGTGGAGGAGGTGCAGATGCGGAGGCTGATGAGTGAGGGGGATGATGGAAACCTGACCATTCCCAGTCAGCCGTGGTACTGGCCACATATCAGCAGGTGTGTGTGTGTGTGTGTGTGTGTGTGTGTGTTGCAGTGCGGTTGTTTCAGTTTCATCGTGTATTATGCGATTGTTTGTAGCTATGTTGTCTGCGTGTGTGTGTGTGTGTGTGTGTGTGTGTGTGTGTGTGTGCGTGCGCGGTGCGGCTGTTTGCAGTTGTTTGCAATTTCTCCGTTTTTTTGTGTTGATTGTTTTCAATAATTATTAGGGTCCGCTGTAAATAGGCCTAGTGTTAATTGAAATGTTCAGGTGATGAGATGTTAAAAAACAAAAACAAAAAAACTGGAGCTAGGGAGGGCGGGCCGGAGGCAGGGAATGAGGGAGGGGCAGGAAAGGATAGAAGGAAGGGAAAGGAGAAATAATGAAAGAGTGAGAGCTAAACGTGTGTGTGTGTACAGAATAGTGTGTGCTCGCTAGCATACATTTGACTTATCTGCCTGTTCGTGTCTTGAAGATCGAACACGCATCTGTTTGAAGAATTGTTTTGAAACCATTGGAACGAGGTCAGCCAGACTGAAGGAAGGCCAGGCGTGAAGAGAGGAGAAGCCACAGTGGTGTGCATCAAAGGCCAGGACGTGTGACGTTGTGTTGCTGTGTGGTGCAGGGGGGAGGCAGAGCGCATCCTAGCCGGCCAGCCAGAGGGGACCTTTCTGGTTCGGGACTGCACCATGCCTGGAGACTTCACCCTCTACGTCAGGTACTGGGGTCTGTCTTTGTGTAGTATCTGTGTTTCTGTTCTCTCTCTCTCTCTCTCTCTCTCTCTCTCTCTCTCTCTCTCTGTGTGTGTGTGTGTGTGTGTGTGTGTGTGTGTGTGTGTGTGTGCTATTTCCTTACTCGTTTCCTGAATTTCTTCCATTGTCTGCCCTTTCCGTTGTCGTTTTGCTTTCCCTTTCATTACCACTGTTTTGTCCTTTCGATTTCCTCTCCTGTTGCTTTTCCTTCACTTCGTTTTTCCTCTATCCTTTTTTTATCCTCGGGTCAGAATGTGAGACTTACAGCAAAATTAATGGCTTGGAGAACAGCTGTAATCCCGTAACTACCGAGGTACCCCTCCCTTCCTCTCCCTGCCCCCCTCAAACCCGTTGATTATGTACCCAAGGTATCAAAGATTAAGAAAAACAATATATCGCTATCAAATACTTTAATTGTCCATCACGGAATGTATGCTGACAATGTCTAGTAGTATAAGAAAGTGAACTACTGATCTTTCGATTTGCCCAGTTCCATGACATTTTTTTAAATCCGCCGTCTGTACCTTAACTGATAAACTATCCTCGGTCATTTTCTTTTAGTTATTCGTCGTGATAGATTTTGGGACCATGACTTGTATTTTTTGCATGGAATTGTTCTTTATCTATATTTTTGCTTTAACTATGGAGTTGTAACCACCCACAATGACATAGGTCTACGGCCTATTTAACCACTCAGAATCTATCTGCCTCTCTCTATCTCTGACTCTGACTCTGTGTGCTCAAATAAGCTCACGCAGACCAATGTGCTTGAAATATAATTCTTTGGTGATAGCCGCTGGATTTGTTTTGTTTTTGGTTTCCAGAAGCATGTTTCTCTGCAGTTCAGCGTCTCTATTCGCACAGTGCCATGCTGTCATCCCAGTTCTCGCCATCTCGATAGCCATGACTTGAAATGTGTTTTGTTTGCATCTGTTATGATAGGGCTGTTGGCCGAAGTCGTTAAGGTCATTCAGTGATTCAGTCGTCAAAACGTGTCACGTCTATTTGCGACACTTTCTTTTCGAGTACGAGCTGGGGGCTGGTGTCAGTGCCAGAAAGCCCTCACCGACCCTGGCAACAGAGTCAGCCTGACTGTCTCACGCCTGTGTTCCTCGTCACAGGCGCTGAGAGGAGAATCACAAGCATCTGAGTGTCGGTGACTGCCGGTCCCTTGATTAGTTTGTCCGTCATCGGAAACTATCGAAGCCCCGGGACATGCTTTTTCTTTGTGGATCCATGGACGCAGGGTAACGTTCACCCCAGCGGGACTGGATAAGGCCTCCGCGGTCAGATTAACTATAACATGCACAGACAGGCTGGCAGACAGGTAGATTAAAATGAAGTATACTGGGGGGGGGGGGGGGGCGCTGTGGCAGGATAGGTTAGGTGTTGGACTTGTGATCCACCAGTGATCAGGGTTCCAGGCCTCCTTTCAGCGTGGTGGTGTGTCTTTGGGAAAGGCGCTGTACTCCGATTTAACTCATTCTCACCCAGGTGTGAATGGATACCTGACTTCAATTACGGAAGGTTAAAATGACGGAAGGAGAGGACAGGGCCTACCGTTCCATGCCAAGCCGTAGACACAGTGGAATATGATATCACTGACCTTTAGCCTTTGTTTAATCCTGTGTTAGGGAGGACTTGTGCAACATGTTTAATGCTGGGTGTGTCAGGAAGGACGTGTGCAACATGTTTAATGCTGGGTGTGTCAGGAAGGACGTGTGCAACATGTTTAATGCTGGGTGTGTCAGGAAGGACGTGTGCAACATGTTTAATGCTGGGTGTGTCAGGAAGGACGGGTGCAACGTGTTGCAACGTGTTTAATGCTGGGTGTGTCAGGAAGGACGTGTGCAACATGTTGCAACGTGTTTAATCCTGGGTGTGTCAGGAAGGACGTGTGCAACATGTTTAATGCTGGGTGTGTCAGGAAGGACGTGTGCAACGTGTTTAATGTTGAGTGTGTCAGGAAGGACGGGTGCAACGTGTTTAATGCTGGGTGTGTCAGGAAGGACGTGTGCAACATGTTTAATGCTGGGTGTGTCAGGAAGGACGGGTGCAATGTTTAATGCTGGGTGTGTCAGGAAGGACATGTGCAACATGTTTAATGCTGGGTGTGTCAGGAAGGACGTGTGCAACGTGTTTAATGTTGAGTGTGTCAGGAAGGACGGGTGCAACGTGTTTAATGCTGGGTGTGTCAGGAAGGACGTGTGCAACATGTTTAATGCTGGGTGTGTCAGGAAGGACGTGTGCAACGTGTTTAATGCTGGGTGTGTCAGGAAGGACGGGTGCAATGTGTTTAATGCTGGGTGTGTCAGGAAGGACGTGTGCAACGTGTTTAATGCTGGGTGTGTCAGGAAGGACGTGTGCAACATGTTTAATGCTGGGTGTGTCAGGAAGGACGTGTGCAACGTGTTTAATGCTGGGTGTGTCAGGAAGGACGGGTGCAACGTGTTTAATGCTGGGTGTGTCAGGAAGGACGGGTGCAACGTGTTTAATGTTGAGTGTGTCAGGAAGGACGTGTGCAACATGTTGCAACGTGTTTAATGCTGGGTGTGTCAGGAAGGACGGGTGCAATGTGTTTAATGCTGGGTGTGTCAGGAAGGACGTGTGCAACATGTTTAATGCTGGGTGTGTCAGGAAGGACGGGTGCAATGTGTTTAATGCTGGGTGTGTCAGGAAGAACGTGTGCAACGTGTTTAATGCTGGGTGTGTCAGGAAGGACATGTGCAACTTGTTTAATGCTGGGTGTGTCAGGAAGGACGGGTGCAATGTGTTTAATGCTGGGTGTGTCAGGAAGGACGTGTGCAACGTGTTTAATGCTGGGTGTGTCAGGAAGGACGGGTGCAATGTTTAATGCTGGGTGTGTCAGGAAGGACGGGTGCAATGTTTAATGCTGGGTGTGTCAGGAAGGACGGGTGCAATGTGTTTAATGCTGGGTGTGTCAGGAAGGACGGGTGCAATGTGTTTAATGCTGGGTGTGTCAGGAAGAACGTGTGCAACGTGTTTAATGCTGGGTGTGTCAGGAAGGACGTGTGCAACATGTTTAATGCTGGGTGTGTCAGGAAGGACGGGTGCAACATGTTTAATGCTGGGTGTGTCAGGAAGGACGGGTGCAATGTGTTTAATGCTGGGTGTGTCAGGAAGGACGGGTGCAATGTGTTTAATGCTGGGTGTGTCAGGAAGGACGGGTGCAACGTGTTTAATGCTGGGTGTGTCAGGAAGGACGGGTGCAATGTGTTTAATGCTGGGTGTGTCAGGAAGGACGGGTGCAATGTGTTTAATGCTGGGTGTGTCAGGAAGGACGGGTGCAACAGGAGTGTGCGCATCTACCGGCAGAAGAAGGGGTACAGCCTGTCGCCGGCCCAGTCCAGCAGCCTGTTCTACACGCTGGCCGAGCTGGTGGACTACTACAGGACCCACTCCCTGGCCTCCTGTAACAAGCGGCTGGGCGTCCACCTCCACCACCCCGTCTGTAAGGTCAGCCTGACATTTCATGGGGGCCGGGGGGGGATGAATGTAGTTGGTTGAGGTGGTAGTGTGGGGGGATGCATGGATGGAGTGCTGTGGGACGAGTTAGATTGGGAGTGGAGATGGAGCTATCCAAATTGTTAGAGCTGGATTATGGAATCGACCGTGACCCCCTCCCCCATTCCCCCTCCCCCTGTATCTGAAATGTGAACATGATCAAAATGAAATGGGTAGGGATGACACGATGGTTAATGCTTTTCTGTCACAAGTGTCAGTGGTCGAGGGGTTTATCCTCAAAAATCGCTGAGGAAATGTCATCTGTATGTATCGTCACAGTTATCGTGCGTGGATGTAAATGCCGTGGGGTTTTAGTGGTCACTGAAAAACTCACCATACCCATGGGGCAGGCTTTTGTCTGTGTGGGTGACAGTCACCCCACAGTGTCTGGTGAAGCCATGATTATACACAGCCCTGTGCTGTTTGCACCAGGAACTAATTACAGGGGGAAAACAAAGAAAGGTGCAAAGAAGACACTGACTGATAGGACCAACGAACAAAGACACTCTCGTTGCCTTGCATGTCCAGCGTTGACACGGATAAAATCAGACGCGATGAGTGAACGTTCATACAAGCATGAACTTCATGACAGGCTGTTGAACGAGAGAAGACAACCCGTTTACCCTCCACGTCACCCCCTAGCTGGCCACCCAGCCCCTCCTTTCGGTCTGTATCCATGGTGGTACTGATTATTTTTGCCGGGGGTTCGTCGATGTTTGTGTTTTCAGCGTCCACAGGCTTTCTCCATTGCTCGGACACTGACAACCCAGATGTATTGTGTTGTATTGCATTACATTGTATTACTTTGTCTCACAGCATATTTCTGTGTGTGAAATGTGATGTTAGTTTCTGTTTTCGGGCGGGCCAAGTACAATGAAAACAGTCGTGAACAATTGAACCATTTCCGATTTTTTCGTAAACCCGCCGGTCCGTCCCACCATGTGATAAGGGCGGCTCGGGTGTTCAGTGTTCTTGCGCTGGTATCCAAGTGAATGAAAAAGCAAAGGGGGTCTCGGACACCCCACTAAGTGCATGTGTGTATTGTATTATTCTTAGCATTTTTAACAGAGATAGAAGGCGACTGGGGAAGTACGCGCCCCTGTGAATAGTATATCTTCCGTGTTGTGCGCCCATATGGATACAGTTTACCTTCCGTGTTGTACCCTCATTACGGCAGATAGCGGCTTCAGTACTATCTGGCTTTCTCTCTTTTTTTTTAGTTTCGTTTTTCTTGCTTGTCAAGTCCTTTCAGGATGTCCAAATATACTACTTGCCATTCGGTTCAGTCGCTCGCGCGCGCGCGCGTGCACACACACGCACACGCACACAACACACACACACACACACAAACATACACAACAGGCACACTACACACAGACGCAGAGAGAGAAAGGGACGGACCGTACTCCCGCTTTCATGAGGAGTGTACATACGGACTGCATCCGAAAAGGGATCAGTTATGCCAACCGCCATCTGTTATCGCACGCATGCTTGTGATTCACACACTGAGTAAATAATGGCCCCTGTCGGCTCCCCCTCCCCCTCACCCATCACCCATCCCCCATCCACACCCCCATCTCATCTGACTTTAGTTTGTCACCATCACTTGGAGCCATCTGCAGTGCATGTTAACATATATTGCAGCTGTTGTTCTGTCTACCTGTTTGTCAGCCTGTTTGTCTGCATGCAGCCTCTGTGTGTGTGTGTGTGTGTGTGTGTGTGTGTGCGCGCGCGCATGTGTGTTTTGAGTTCTTTAGCAGCACTGACGTCTGTCTGCACTGAGTGATATCAAGCAGCAAGTCTTAACAAAATGAGACAAACTGCAACTGTGAAGACAAAGAGGTTGAAATCATCGTATGCCTCCACCCCACACCCCGCTCCGCCTCCCGTCCTGAACCGTGGCTCTTCGCTCATTACCTGTATTACCCCCGAGTTACTTAATTCGTCAGGTTTAGTTTTGTGTCTGTTACTGAAAGAAACTGTATCTCTGCATCATTGACAGTACTTTTTCACACAATTATTGTGGGATTGGTCATGACATTTTCCAAGAGTCCTCGTGAACTTTTGCGCGCGCGTTGGTGTGCACAAAAAATATGAGCGAGAGAGAGAGAAAAGAGGGAGGGGGCTGCCTTTTAAAAGAATGTGAGCGCGTGCATGAGTGCTTAATTGTGTGTGTGAGGGTATGAGTGGGGTTGGGGGGGGGGAGTTTTCAATTATGTTTCATTATCAGACAGCAACTATAGAAAATAAAATAAGATAAACCTAAAATGAAAATCTAACGGGGTTAGAATCGACGACGACGATGATGACGCTAACAGCGATGAGTGATGGGGATAACGGGAAAACGCCACGACTTCGACGGAAAATGAAGTTGACGATAATGAGCACGACAGTGTGGACGGCAGTGACGAAGATAACGACGATAAAGACGACAGTCATGACGACGACGACGACGACGATGGTGGTGGTGGTGGTGGTGGTGGTGGTGATGATGATGGCGATGATGATGGTTGCAGCCGGCAGCAGCGCGCAGCAGCCAGTACCACGTGTTCAAAGAGCTGTACGACCTGGGCCACGAGCAGCACAAGGCTCAGAACAGGCTGTCCCTGCTGCAGCAACAACGTGGGCAGCTAGACACGGTCAGTCGTGCATGCTTGTTTGTTCACTCTGCTGTGTGTGTGGGGTGAGGTGGGGGGGACTGCTGCTTCCTGTCTGCTTGAGCAGATTTGGCCTCGGTTCAAACGGTTTCTCTTTCTTTCCAAAGAAAACATCAAAGGTTTCCGAGAATCAGAAAGTTTTGCTGGATTTTCTGGGGAAATGACTAGGTAGTGAAACAGCGTGAACGTTGAAGGCCAACAGTTTCGAGGAAGATGCCGCCGTGCGTTGGCAAACAGTTGAAGAAGCCTTTGATTTCGTCGTCGGAAGTTTTGAATAGTTAGTTGCCTAGATTCTTCAAACTGGAAAAGAAAGGCTGTCAACGGAAATGATGGAGATGAACAAAACCAGTCAGCTTGTATCCAAATCAGTTTTTGATAGAATGGCAAAGAGAGAGAGAGAGAGAGTGGCGCGCGCGCGCCGTCCATACACGTGTATAACGCATGCGCATACCATGTATGTAAAACACGAATATGAAAGTCGGCATTCGTCAAGAATCAGCTGTGAACTATGTGTAAAGCTTTCAGTGGAAGAGCGTCATGCAAATTCTTCAAGTGTCCTGGTTCCGTGTCGATATGTAACACAAAATTTGTGATTTGACTTTGGTTCCCAAAGCACTGGATTTTTTGCAATTAAAAAAAAAAAAATTTCTAATAACTTTTCAGAGTCCAAGTAAAGCCACACAAACAAACATTATTCACACACACTTGAGGACAAAAATTCTGTAACAGTTCACACTGAGCGTTTGGCAGACTGACGGGGATGCGAACATAATGTAACATGACTTGACGAAGCGATAAGAGGTCCGTGTTCAAACGCGCCGGAATACTTCATGAAACATAAAGGAATTCCAAATGTCTCTCCTCCACCCCTAACCCCCTTCCGAAAAGGAAAATATAAAAATAATGAAGGGAAAAATTATATCCTTCTACAGAGACAGCCAGGCAGACAGACGAATATATACACATTCATGCGCGCGCGCACACACACGCACACGCACGCACACGCACACGCACACACACACACACACACATATATATATATATATATAATATCATTTATTCATACATACATATTTTACTTTATTACATTTTCATCTTCGTGAAGTACATTCGTGAAAAGGTTTCTTTCCGTTGAATTCTTCAGCAATCAAGGTTAATGAATGATTTAATGTTAGCAAATCTTTTGATCCCATAAATTATTTTTTCTGCATTTATAAAAAACAGTGCATTACAAACTCGGACCATCTTTACAAACAACTATGAAGTGCTCTTCTATTGCACTGTTCCCTGGTAGGGAGGCTCATGGCGCTTAACAAATTATATATAATAAGAAACAAATCAAGAAGATTCAACTAACAATCACTCACAGCGCTCCACAAATTACATCTGACTAAATAGAAGGAACAATATGGAAAAAGAATCAACCACACAGAAATAATCACCATCCTCGCATCATAAACAACACACACACACACACACACACACACACACACACACACACACACACACACACAGCCAGCGCATGCACACACACCTCCCACACATACAATAATGGAAAGAGCAGTACATCACTCATACAACAGCAAATAAGACTAACTATTACTCAATTGGAAGACAAAAACATGTTTTCAGTTGGGACTTGTGAGAGTCTATGTACGGGGCCTTTTCGCAGGTCAGCAGGCAGCCAGTTCCAGACAGCTGGGACTTAAAATAAACGATCGGTGACAACGGTATTCGGATTAGCTCTCGGCACTCTAACTAATCTTTCAGCTGAAGATCGAAGTGACCGAGAAGAATGATCAGCTGTAATTGGGGAAGATACATACTGAGGGAGTGTGCCATAAAGAAAACGGTATGCGAGCGTGGCAATTTTGAACTGGATGCGGAATTTAACTCGAAGCCAGTGCAGCTCTTCGAGCAAAGGTGTCACATGCCCACGCTTAGATTTCCGCGTTACAAGTTCAGCTGCACTGTTTTGAACTCTCTGCAAACGACTGATCTGATCAGCTGGAAGACCCACGAGTGCCGAATTGCAGAAATCCAGACGCGAAGTAACAGTGCAGGAGACTAAGTTCAACCGTGGCAGTCTTTGAAAGATACGAACGAATGCTGGCAATTTTCCGAATTTCGAGAAAAGCTGCACGGCTTAGTAGACTATTCCACAATGAGTTTATACAGGCTGGAACTGGAAACAAAATGTGTGTCTTACCTTGTAGACCATTTGACTATAGCGGGTCATGCAGCTTCTACAGATACATGTACATCTGTATCAAACCCTCTTCTCTTTATGTGTAAACGCAAAAGTTTCGAGTTCTAAATCTTGCCAGATTATTCCGGTGTAACTTTTGTGTTACAACACTGAAATGTTTCTATGGCTGGATTGTGTTTTTGAAGGAATAATACAGCTTGTGTGTGTGTGTGTGTGTGTGTGTTTGTGTGTGTGTGTTTGTGTGTGTGTGTGTGTGTGTGTGTGTGTGTGTGTGTGTGTGTGTCTCCCCTTAAAGACCTTTCCAGCAGAGCAAAGCAAGCTGTGCTTACCAAAATGCGCAAACCATCAAGTTTGGGCGATCTATCTTTTGATGCGCTTGTTGAGCTCTTTGACAGTATCAATTTAACTACCAAATGACCTGATAAATGGTGAGACAGATACCTGTGTATCTGAATTCCATGGTCAGTTGTATGAGATATTGGCTAAAAGTATGGCAGATGGAGCAGTTCAGATTACCAAAGAAAGCCTGTGACATGTTACTTGACTGGGACGCCAGGGGCAAAGTAAACTGGGTAACAAAAATTTGAGTCAATCTTCACGAAATTGGTTTTGGATATGTTTGCTTGAATCGGGGCGTAGAGATTATATCTAGATTTATTCGTTTGTTTCCAACAAAGTTGGCTGATTGCAGATGGCAGGGATGGAGTAATGGAATCGTCACGCTCATGAAAGAATTAGAAAATGATTCGAACTGTATAGACCTGTATACACCTTGCATAGTTTTCCCAAGTATATATCTAGTAAGCTGGACAGACATTTGAAGTATATTGTTACAAGATTCAGATTTGGAATCTAATATTTTTATCCATCGATATCGTTCTAAACAACACTGAGAAGGGATGGGTTATGACCTTTGTGTAAAAACGAACCAGAAAACGTTCATTTTGTGTTCCAATGCCCTGCCGTGACTCATATCAGAGATCGGTAGATTCCTTTAAAATATCATGGTCAAACATCTGTATTCATATTTATTTTACTTATGGCATCAACTGAAGATGATGATGTAAGGCAATTTGCTTTGTACTTTCATAAAGCCCAGTTCAATGTGCTCTTGGTTATTTGTAACCCATTGCAATTTGGATTTTTCAAACTATTTATTATGATTTTGTTATTCCTCAATGTTCACCATACCCCTTCGAAGGGGCCATGGCCTTCCTTGAATAGATTTTCCGAATCTCTCTCTCTCTCTCTCTCTCTCTCTCTCTCTCAGGGGATGAAGATCATTTTTTATTTCATTGTAATGCTTATGAAGACATTAGAGCCAAGACACGACTTTTTCATATTGCTGCTGAGAAAAGACATGACGTGCTTAGTCTATTATCCACTGAAAATGATGAAATTATTTTGCTTGCCAAATACATAGCAGAAGCTGTTAATATCAGGAAAAGGAAAATAGTAATAACACGTAACATCGCTATGATTAGCCTGGTACAGCTGTATACACTTGATGGTCACATTGTACGTTTATAGTCTATTGTATGTTGTTTCACTACTATGGTGTGCGTACGTGTATTGCATTGTATGTTTATAGTCTATTGTATGTTGTTTCACGACTATGGTGTGCATACGTGTATTGGCATATACATAAATGTACGATTAAGTAATTTGTTTTTTGAATTCAGTTATTGACATATTTGCTTTATTTATTGTTGTTTGTTTTCTTTCATTCAATGCATATGACGCTGCAACTTAGAATTGACCCCCTTGCCATAAGGGCTGTAGTTAGGCCAATGTCAATAAAAAGCATCTGAAGCGTCTCTCTCTTCCTCCTCTCTTTTCCCCTCTGTCTCCCCACACACTCTTTCTCCCCCCTCTCCCCTCCCTCCCTCCCTCCCTCTGTCTGTCTCTCCCCCTCCTCCTCTCTCTTTCTCTTTAATCATCTCCTTTCCTGTCTTGTTATCTTGTCCAGAAGCTGAGGATGCTGGATCTGAAGATCCCGGCGCTGAAGCAGGTGCAGGAGATCTACTACGAGAACATGGTTCTGCAGGCGGACTGGGAAGCGGCCCTTTGCAAGGAGCACACGCCTCGGGCAGAGCGAGGCGTCAGCGTCAGGTGGCTGCACAGAGAGAGGAGCGTTCTCTTCAGGAACACCCGCCACCCCATCCCCCAACCCCACCCACGCACGTCGGAGGTCATGGGGGCACAGACCGGGCCGGGGTCAGACACGGGGAAGGAGGGAGAGGAGGGGGAGGAGGGGTTGGATCTGCACGGGATGACGCCGTCAGAGAAGAAAAGGTGAAGTGAGAAAGCGAACATCTCGAAGGGTGTTGTGCAGTGTGTGTGTGTGTGTGTGTGTGTGTGTGTGTGTGTTCCACAAGATACCATGCTGAGATAGTTATCTGAAAGGAACAAATGCATCCCCCTTCATTAAATCCTACATGTAAGGCTATACCCAGTTGGCTCGTGTTGTTTTCTAACTTCTTGAATCACGTGCTGATGGCAGTTTAACAAAGTCTGTCTCAGCAACAGTCACTTGCTTAGCCACTACCTAGTTGGCGTATTGTGTTGTGTGTCCCCACAGGTGGACAGACAACGCAGCTCTGGTTCTGTCCCGACACAAGGCGGTGAGCAGCAGACTGGAGGAGCTGAAAATGCAGTCCCGGGCCTGTGCCTTCACCCTGCGGGGTTTGGACTCGGACATCCAGTACGTGGAGCTGTCGCTGGTCAACATGAAGAACAAGACTCACGAGCTGATCAGGTCAGTGTGGGATGGGGGAGGGGACTGGTTCGTGTCTGTAGGGAGTGTGTGTGTGTGTGTGTGTGTGTGTGTGTGTGTGTGTGTGTGTGTGTTCAACCAGGAAAGTGGATGATGTTACCAGGACTCATGGATCTGATGGTCTTTTCACGCGAGTACCAGAGGTGGGTTGCATGTGCGAACTTAGCAGCGGTAAGTTTGCTTATCGTTGATAATGTTCCCAACTCCACGGTGAATTCCATATATACTTAAGAACATTCTTAACTCCAAGCAAACTTAGCGCTTCAAAGATCATCTCAAGCGACAGGAGCTTTTTGACTTCTCCACTGACTGAGCTCCAGAATGAACTTTGGGATACTGTGGTCGTACAAAAAAGTTTCAGATGAATCGTACAGTTGCGTCATTCTGTGCGGGAATTGGTGTGTGTGTGTGTGTGGGTGGGTGCGTGTGTGTGTGCGTGCGCGTGCGTGTGCGTGTGCGCGTGCGTGTGTGTGTGCGTGTGTTTTCCAGATAAATTCGTCAGCACTATGAAGCTAATTTAAAAGCTTGCAATCACGTTCGACGCAACCATTCTGTGTCATTTATATTCACCAGATTTGTTTCCAGTTGCTTATTTCTTAGTCTGGGGTGTTCTGTTGTTTGATTTATTGTTGAAATGAATTTTTTTTCTCAAGGCCTGACTAAGCGCGTTGGGTTACGCTGCTGGTCAGGCATCTGCTTGGCAGATGAGGTGTAGCGTATATGGATTTATCCGAACGCAGTGACGCCTCCTTGAGCTACTGAAACAAACTGAAATGATGTGTGTTTGTTAATGGCTAAGGACTTGTTATACGAGAACGATAGCGTTTCCTCGCTGTCTGTGGAATAATTTGTAAAAACAAACAAACAAAAGCAGAAAAACCCGCTTAACTCAAACAAATGGCACTTTCTTTTTTACTTCTGAGGGAGCGGAATTGAATAGCTATAAAGCATAAAGTAACTTTGGTACGCGCGTTTACGACAAAGCTTTTGGGTTTTGTTTACAACAGCCTTTTTGGTATGCCTGAATGGTTTATTTGGGATGCTCGGTTACCATGGTATTAAATTATTTTGATACGCCTCTTCTATATATTTTGGGATGCTCGTCAATGTTAAATGTAGCATTTTTGGGTGTTTGTTTACTATACACTACTTTGGTACGCTTGTTTAGTATTCGGTATTTGGGGATGCTTATCGTGAACAATTTGAGGGTGTTTGTTTTCGGTGAACTGGTTTGAAATGCTTATCATAAACTCATTGGGGATGCTCGTTTTCTGTGAAATATTTTCAGATACTGGTTCACAATAAAGTATTTTGGGTGCTCGGTGGTCCACAAAATATTTCGCGATGCTGATTCACAACAAAGTATTTTGGAATGCTGGTTCGCAGAGTCTTTTGGGATGCTGGTTGATAAAAAAATTATTTGGGAATGCTGGATCATGTAATGTATTTTGGTATGCTCGTTCTCTAAAAAAAAAAGTATTTGGGGGCGCTCGTTCACTTTACAATAGTATTGACCAGCTGCCGTGGTGATGTAGCTGACGTCGCGGACTGACGGCTGGCTTGGGAGGTCGGTAGTTTGATTCCCAGTAGAATTTTTCTGCTTGGCCTGTGGCCGGCTCCGACCCAGAGTGAAGTCTTCTATGGGCTAAAGTGTAAAGACTGGGGCCACACAGTCGAATATCACCTACTTCACAGATGCGTCTTTTGGTGTGTTGCTCAAGTTTTCTACCACTGCAAGTGTCTGTATCTGTTCTGTGTCTGTTCGATCACAATAAACCGTTTTGGGATGAGCATTTTCTGAAAAGTGCTTTGATATGCTTGCTCACTACAAAGTATTTGCGGATGCTTGTTATCCATATGTTATCAAATTTTTGACATGCTCACTTACCCACATAGTGCCCGTTTGCTGTAAAGTATATTGGGACTCTCGTTCACGATGAAGTATTTTGGGATGCTCGTTAACCACAATGGGATGTTCGGTATGCACATTTACTCACTTTGATAGTGCTAGTATACTGTGAAGTATAATGGGACTCATGTTAACCATACAGTATTTTGATGTGCACATTTACTCACTTTGATAGTGCTACTTTACTATGAAGTATACTGGGACTGTCGTTGAACACACAATATTTTGGTGTGCACATTTACCCACCTTGATAGTGCAAGTTTCACTATGAAGTATATTGGTACTCTCGCCTCGTTCAACATGCATGATGTTGGTACACACATTTACCGGTGTCTGTGTGCTGGTTTCGGCGTGCTGTGTTATTTGTCTGGGATGTGGTTACTGACTGACTGACGGGTGTGTGGTGACTGACTGACCAGGGAGTGGTGACTGACTGACTGACCAGGGGTGTGTAGTGAGTGACTGACTGACCGGGGTGTGGTGACTGACTGACTGACCAGGGAGTGGTGACTGACTGACTGACCAGGGAGTGGTGACTGACTGACCGGGGTGTGGTGACTGACTGACAGACTGGGGTGTGGTGACTGACTGACTGACCAGGGAGTGGTGACTGACTGACTGACCAGGGAGTGGTGACTGACTGACTGACCAGGGAGTGGTGACTGACTGACTGACCAGGGAGTGGTGACTGACTGACAGGGGTGTGGTGACTGACTGACTGACCGGGGTGTGGTGACTGACTGACTGACCGGGGTGTGTGGTGACTGACTGACTGACTGGGGTGTGTGGTGACTGACTGACTGACCGGGGTGTGTGGTGACTGACTGACTGACCAGGGAGTGGTGACTGACTGACTGATCGGGGTGTGGTGACTGACTGACCGGGGTGTGGTGGCTGACTGACGGACCGGGGTGTGTAGTGACTGACTGACCGGGGTGTGGTGACTGACTGACTGGGGTGTGGTGACTGACTGACTGGGGTGTGGTGACTGACTGACTGGGGTGTGGTGACTGACTGACTGACTGGGGTGTGGTGACTGACTGACCGGGGTGTGTAGTGACTGACTGACTGGGGTGTGGTGACTGACTGACTGACCGGCGTGTGGTGACTGACTGACTGGGGTGTGGCGACTGACTGACCGGGGTGTGTGGTGACTGACTGACTGGGGTGTGGTGACTGACTAATCGGGGTGTTGACTTACCTGTGTGTGGTGACTGACGCACACCCCACCAGGTACATGGTGGAGCTGGGCTGCCAGAAGGAGTTCGTGTGCAAGGTGCTGGAGCTGCCGCAGCAGGAGATGCCCGAGTTCGACACGGGCACGTGGCTGGTGGAGTGCTCGCAGGAGGAGGCGGTGGCCCGTCTGGAGGTGCTGCCCCACGGCGCCTTCCTCGTCAGGCAGAAGGACTACCCCCACTTCCCCTACTCCCTGTCTGTCGTGTGAGTGTGGCGCTTCGTTTCTGAGGTATCTTGGTTGTAGTGTGCTTTCCCTGTGTGGATACAGTGCTTTATGTCATGAGCAAGTTTGTAGTGTGCTTTTATTGTGTGTGTACGGCGCTTTGGTCCAGATGTATACATCTTGTAGTGTGTTTTCATTGTTGTGTGTGCACGGCGCTTTGGTCCTGAGGTTACAGCTTGTAGTGTGCTTAAATTGTGTGTGTGTGCAGCTTTGCTTCTGAGGTATCTTGGTTGTAGTTTGCTTTCCCTGTGTGGGTATAGCATTTTGGTCATGAACACGCGTGTAATGTGCTTTAATTGTGTGTGTATGGCGCTTTTGTCCTGAGGTATCTGTGTGTGTGTGTGTGTGTACGTGCGTGTGTGTGTGTGTGTGTGTGTGTGTGTGTACGTGCGTGTGTGTGTGTGTGTTGAAACCTTGATTGCAAGTTAAACTGGCAGTTCTATATACAGCAGAGTAGGCTTCCATGCGCTTTATCTGTGTATGTAAATCAGTATAAGTACACACAAATTTGTGCTTTTAAACAGAGTAACTAATCCACCTGAACGTACAACTGAAAAAACCTTCAGCTTAAGCTAACCCAGACCTTTACTCCACAGTATACGTAAGGACGACACATAACCATACCTTTACTCCATGGTGTACGTAAGGTCGACACCTCCCCACTCTGACCCAAATCTTGACACCACAGTGTACGTACACCTCCCCACACTGACCCAAATCTTGACACCACAGTGTACGTACACCTCCCCACACTGACCCCAATCTTGACACCACAGGGTACGTAAGGTCGACACCTCCCCACTCTGACCCAAATCTTGACACCACAGGGTACGTAAGGACGACACCTCCCCACTCTGACCCAAATCTTGACACCACAGTGTACGTAAGGACGACACCTCCCCACTGACCCAAATTTGACATCACAGTGTACGTAAGGACGACACCTCCCCACTCTGACCCAAATCTTGACACCACAGTGTACGTAAGGACGACACCTCCCCACTGACCCAATCCTTTACACCACAGTGAACGTAAGGACAACACATTCCCACACTCACCCAAACTTTTACTCCACAATATCATCAGAACACCACTAACCGAGTCATTTTCTCCACAGTGTACGTAAGGACGACACCTCCTCACTCTGACCCAAACTTTTACTCCACAATATCATCAGAACCGAGTCATTTTCTCCACAGTGTACGTAAGGACGACACCTCCCCAGCCAAGGTTCACCATTGCTTCATCGTGAGGCCTCATGGGCGCGGCCTGGGCTTCAACGCGGCCCTGGCCGTCTTCCAGTCCATCGCGGACCTGGTGCTGAGGCACCGCCACGTGTCGCTCCGGCACTACTTCAGTGAGCTGGACGTGACGCTCTCCTTCCCCGTCGGCTGTCAGGAGATGCTGAGGAGAAGTCTGGAAGTGGAGCGCCTCAACTCCGGGGAGGGGGAAGAGACCTGTGCGCGTGCTGGTGCTGTGAAGTGAGGCGTTTGGCAGGTGTTACTATGTTGGCAGTTGTGGAGTGAATGGGTGGCTGAAGGAGAAAAGTGATCTTCTGGGTCTGTTGTGTGGTAAAGAAAAAGAAAAACAATGTTGTTACTGACGGTGCAGGCGACGACTAAGGCAGCATCAGGGAATCTTTACACCATTGAGCGGGTCTATCTGATGGAGTGAAACGTGTTCTGGTTTTGTTCAAAGATAGTTTTCCGTCCGATTTTTTTCATTGCTGCTGCTGTTGTTACCGTTCGAGGAAACTGAAATAATTCTGTGGAGTGACTGTTGGTGTGGAAAACAGAAATTATTCTTTATGGAGTGATTCTACTGGCGTGGAAAATATGCAATAATTATTCAGGAGTGGTTATGTTGCCTCATGATCAGAGGAGTGCAGCTTGTGCTGCAATGGAACAACAGCTAACAGGTGTGTTGATTAACTGGATCTGTTGACGCACCTGACCATTGAAAACTTGAATGGTTTCTGGCCCCGGTGATTAGTGGTAGGTTTAAAGGAAAAATGAATGCCAGTGGTGTACAATGTAGATGATCGTGTAGATCAGTCTCGTCAATAAGACATGCGTTGAATGTGTTAGACATTTAGAGGGAGAGTGGGTGGGTGCGTGCGCGCGAGGGAGGACGGACGGAGAGAGAGAGAGAGTGTCTGTAGTTTCAAAGGTATTCCTCGACACTTTGCCAAAACTAGCTCTCGGGAATTGTTCTGGAAACGGGGTCAGCTTCACACACACACGCGCGCAACCATGAGGTACACTTGGGTAAAAGCACTTACCCACTCGCGCTCGCGCAATATATATGCATGCTAGTTAATGCCGTGTGACTAGAATATGGGATAAAAGTTGTTTTTGTTGAAGTGGAGACAAACTTGTGTTAGCGCTTGATGAACATTGAGGCGCTACGTGACTTTACAGGCTTGTTCGGCGGGGTTTGCCTCCAGCCAGTTTTCATGCACTGATGTTGATGTACAGGTTTTCATTTAGTGACTAGGTTTGTATTTCTCCATGATCGATTTTTATCGTCACTAGTCTGCTGTCCAGTTTTCATACAGTGACTTGGCCGATCGTCCACTGTGATGAAGATTAGACCTTTGGTCTACTTTTCGGGGTTAGCACCCGAGTACATACAGTAGATTTCTAAAATGACGTCTTAGTGTGCATTCTCGTGTGTACCAATGTGGGGGTGGCGTGTCAGATCCATGCCTTACATCAGTAGTTTACCTTGGCCACTAGGATTGTGGACGACGGCACCTCGTCATGGGGCGAAAGCTCACCGACAGTGTTTAGCAAAGTTGTGCGTTCGTTACGGAGGAAATGACCATTAATATATTTTGTTTAATGCTAATTCTCGTTTCTGCATTGTATGCATGCTTTGTTTTAATGGGGTGGGGGGTACGAGTGAACGCCAACAGTTTGTGTAACATTTTTCATGGTTTGTGCATTGTCGGTGAACGCTGAATGGATATTGTCTACTGTAAAAGCAAAAAAAAAAATTACTAAAGGGAGGAACAGCCGAATCATAAAATTGGACTTTTCTTAAATACTTTCCACACAAATGAATGCAATAAAATCTCAAATCTTCACATTTCATTGTTTGTCATTTATTTTATTCAGAAAAAGTAGGTTTGAACACAACCTTGCCATCAAAACCGGATGGCATCAGACCAGGCCGAACATTTTCAATGTGTCAAAATGTGGGAAAAGCACTCGAAACACAAATTTTGTTGGTTTCACATCAACAAAATGTATTTGGAGGAAAGTAATATTTTAAACAGGACAAACTACGAAGAGGACGCACAGTGGTCACACCATCAAAAAGTTGGCGAAATGGGAACAGGCGAATCGGAATTGCTCCCTCTTACACACCCTCTCCCCTCTTCAAAGAAGTTATCAAGGTTTCTATCCCATGCTTGCCACACACGACGCCTGAACCGCTATCTCCCATACCACCGCTGTACACACTGCCTGACTGGAGCTTCAGGCCAGCATAATTATGTCATTGTGCTGCCACTCTTACTGTACACATCTTGCAGACACTGTATCAGGGTCACTGACCGTACACTGTATAGTGAGCCAACTTCACGGACAAACGGCACGAGCCTGTACTGTGTAAACCCATCAACAGACCAGGCACACTGTCAGTAAAGGTGAAACTGTGATGAATGGCAGAAATGTGTGAAACATATCGGTATTGTTTTCTTTAGGGGGTCCATGTTTGTCTACATGACGGAGGTCTGGCTGCTTTTCCTGTGTGATGGGTCACAGCTGGAAGCGTTCATTCCATTCTGGTGCATCTCTTCTGGAGGCTTTCGTAGTCGGATTCCATTCTGCACAGCAAATAGTTACTAAAACAAATCGGTATATAGAATGACAAGACATCTAGTTAAGAGATGAGAAAGTGTGTATATATATATATGCACACACGTGTGTGTGTGTGAAGCACATAAAAAAATAAAGCACATTTTAAAACACACAAGTAATGAACATCCCTTAACGATATCACTTAATTCTCTGTGCGTGTGTGCATGCATGTCAGTGTGTGGCAGTGTGTTTGTGTGCGCGCGCGCGTTTATGTGTCGGTGGTCAATAATCTGATGGTATACATAACGAGGAACGAGAAGGGGGGCGGAAGGGGGGCGGGAGGGGGGGGGGGATTAAAAATCCGAAACCAAAACAAGCCCTGTGTGAATTGTCCCCCGGGCGTTTAGACTGACACATCACCACCTCTTAGAACCCCCGGGCTGTTCATTCTGCTGGACGGTGATGCCCCAAGAAACAGGGAATGAACTGCAGTGTACGGGCTCACCTGTTGAGAACGGTGGTCTTGCACGGGCAACTTGTGCTGTGCGGTTGGCCTCAATGACAGGCGGCACTGTCCCAGTTCACACAGCTCAGTAGTCAGTACGTTCACGTGGGTCAGCCCCGTCACTGGTATCAGCTCGGGTGGCTGCTGTCTCTTTTGACAATGCCAGTTCAAACATCTGCCCAACAGTACAAGACCATAATAATGATATAATGATAAGTATGATGATGATAATAATAATTCCTCCTACTACTATTGTATAAATGATAGTAATAAAGTAAATATTTCATTCTCGGTGTATGGATCAAAGTAGCAGTAAATGGGGTGAGGCTGTGCCGGTCGGGGTTTATCCCCAGGGGGGTGCTTCACTAGCTGGCGTGGTCTCGCCTAGGTAGTCCGAGATAAAGGTCTTTAAAAAAAAAAAAGAATTAGTGCCTTTTCCAGCAGATTCCCCCAACAATGATAGAATAATCAACATTTGATTGTGGTCACTCTGTGGAAGGAAGGAGGGAAGGAAGGAATCATTCTTACATAGCGAATAATTTAGCGCAATGCAACTCAGCGTACATGTAGTCCTCGTTACCTACTCTCACAAAATTCATGCACTTATACCACACACACTAACATTAATTCTAACAGATTTATAATAATAATCATTAATAATAATTACTACTACTATTACACTATAAATGATAGTCAGCTTCAGTCAGCCAGAAATCAAGATTTACCTTTACATATCATTCTGGACATGTACCAGTCTATGATTGTTCCTATTTTGTTGTATGGTGCAGAAATATGGGGTTATGAAAATGTAGATATACTTGAAAAATTAGAATTGAAATTTTTGAAACGCTTGTTCAAACTGAACAGAAATACTATGACCCAAATTGTTTATGGAGAAAGTGGCATTTATCCAATTAGTGTGTTAGTGAAAATGAGATTAGTTCGATTTTGGACCAGCTTAGTAATATCAAACACAGAAAAATATTCTGGGAAAATATATTTGATATTACTTGACTTATATCGAAATGGTATTTATTCTTCAAAATGGATGAGTTGTATCAGACAAATTTTAATAGAAGCAGGGTATGACTGTGTTTGGGATGGTCAATTCTTCTTGGAGAGGGAATCTTTCTGCAAGAATGTCAACATTGGTTTGAGAGATAGTTTTCAAAATATATGGAGGCATGCTCTAGAGGCGAGTAGTAAATGTTTGTTTTATCGAAATTTCAAAAGTGGATTTGGTAGAGAAAAATATATGTCAAATGCCTGATAATTATGTTATCAGCTTCTTCAGATTTCGAAGTAGTAATCATAAGCTGGAAATAGAAACAGGGAGACACAAAGGCATACCATGAGAGTTATGGTTTTGTAAGGTTTGTAACATGTCTGTGATTGGTGATGAGTTTCATTTTATAATGGAATGTCCCAATTATGATCAGTTACGAAATAGATATGTTCCTAAAAAATATTTGTCTCCAAAATCGGTTTTTTATTTTTGTAATATGCTCAAAGGAGGCAAAAAAGTCATTTTAGCTGTAAGTAAGATGATTAGATTTGCAAATGTTGCCTAGTTATACTTTTGGAGTTAAAAGACATTTGTGTTTTCTCAACTTTTATGTGACATTGTTGTGTATTTGGAAATGTTTGTTATGGGCACGAAAAGAGTATTTTGCAGTAATCCTCCATACTCCAATAGGAGTGAAAGGATAATTAAAACTTGAAACTTGAAACTTGTGTGCTTTATAAGCAAACTGAAGAGAGTCAAGCCTGCTGTTCAGTGAAAGAAAGAAGATGTTGGAGAATAATTTTTTCAAAGCATTTCATCACTACTGAAGTCAGGGCAACAGGACGGTAATCATTTAGTGCGGCTGGGTTCTTTTTCTTGGGGATAGGACAGATAGTAGATTTTTTCCAGATGCTGGGGACAGAGCAGTCCTTCAGAGACCAGTTGAAAATTTTACACAACACGTCACACAACTGGGAAGCACATGTTTTCAGTAATTTTCCACAGATGTGTGCGTGTGGTAGTGTGTGTGTGTGTGGGGGGGGGGGGGGGGGGGGGGGGTAGTGTGTGTGTGTATGTGTGTGTGTGTTCCTCGTGCGGGACGTGCAGATGTGAAGTCAAAGGGCCGAAGATGGTTTATGACCATCCCTATCTCTTTGACCATGGCGGCTTCACGTCAGCCACTGAGATAAAGTACAGTCAACAACAGAGATAAGGTGCAGGAAGAGATAAGGTACAGACTCAGTCATATCAACATCAACCAGCAGCCTTAATGTCAAATTCCCTCTTTCCATATACACTCTCGCACACACAAACACTAACACAGACACACAAACCTATACACAAACTTTGATAAACAAACTAAATTCAAAATATATAATTCGCCATTCCACTTAAATAAATACCAAAAACACTCTAAAATAATTTGAACTGAATTACTGAGAGAGAGAGAGAGAGATGGGGGGGGGGGGGGGGAAGAGAGAAGCAGGATGGAGGAAGGAGAGAGACAGAGATAGAAAGAGGAAGAGAAGAGGAGATTGGATTGTGCATCAGAGAAAAAAAACAATACTGAACATGAACACAGGTAAACTTGTGCTAAAACATGAAAAGCATGCAACAAAACCACATGAATCTTTAGATATTTTACGTATGTTTCAACATTACACACATACACACACTTCAATAGTATCTAAAAGTTCAGCCTCATATATGTCAAGAAAGAGAGGTAAAGGACAAGAGAGAGACGGGAGTTGGGGATTACTCCCACTGCCACAAGCAGTCACACAGTGAGCCACGGGATGATTCGATCCATTCTATTTAATTAAACCTGTGACCCCCCACCTCCCTTCTCACACCCCCCCCCCCTGCCCCTTGTTCTCCGGCCCCTTGCTCTCTCTCCAGCTATTACCTCCCCCCCAACCCCCTCAAAACCCCCTCTCTCCTAATACCCACACCTTCTTCACCAGTGTGGTCACCATCAATCTAACAATAGAGGTGCCTATGATAGGACAGTGGTAGTCACAGCAACAGCACAGTAACGAGAAAAAAGCTGTACAGTGGACCCGTGGTTCAAACAGGAGACAGACTGGCGAGACAGAGAGTTCAATACGTTGTTTTCGCACTGACCCGTCCACTGTAAACCTGCGAGACCCCCTGGGTACCGTTTGATTGAATGCAGGTGGTAAAGACGATGCGGCATAGATACCCGGGGGCAAAGAGAAGAAAGTAGAATGGAAACTGTTCCATTTTCTTTGTGTGTGTGTGTGTGTGTGTGTGTGGTTTAAAATGGTCACAACAGCGGACAAGGGAGAGACACTGTTCAATACCTTGTTTTCTCACCCACCCCGGGGGCTGTTTGGTTGAATGTAGGTGGTAAAGACGATGCGGTTTTGAAAGCCAGTGACAAACAGAAGAAAGTAGGATGGAAAATGTGTGTGTGTGTGTGTGTGTGTGTGTGTGTGTGTGTGTGTGTGTGTGTGCACATGTGTGTGTGTGTCTGTGTGTGTGTGAGTGTGTGTGCCATGTGTGTGTGTGTGTGTGTGTGTGTGAGCACGTGTGTCTGTGTGTGTGTGTGGTGTAAATGGTCACAACAGAGCACAAGGGAGAGACATGCCGTTCTATACGTTGGTTTCCCACGGACCCTGGGGGGCTGTTTGGTTGAATGCAGGTGGTAAAGACGAAGCGGCTTAGACATCCGCAACAAGGAGAAAAATGTAGGATGGAACCTGTTCCGTTTTCTTTTGTTTGTGCGTGCGTGTGTGGTGTAAAATGGTCACAACAGAGTACAAGGGAGAAACACCGTTCAATACATTGTTTTCAACCTGCCTCACAACTAAGACTGGTGGACGTCGTAAATACCATGACGCTGCTGTTCCCCTATGTTTTTAACTGATAAGAATACACTTCGCAGGCTCCGACTTTTTATTTTATTTTATTTTTTTACTTTATACCATGTGACAAACGGACTTTTAATTAAAGAACAGAATTGTGTATGTCATGCCAAAAAGAGAGGAAAAAGCACGTATATACGAAACCACGTTAAATTTACTTCTTTCAAACATTTTAGGACCGAATTTGTGAACATTCTTTAGGTATCAATATTACTATGATGATGATGACGATGATTTTATATTAATGTTACTCTTGCTCTTGTTTTTGTTATTCTTGTCCATATTATTATTATTATCATTATGATCTTGAGAATAAAATCTCTGGGAACAAGTTCAATGTGAGATAGAATAAAGAGACCAGTGCGAAATTTGTCGATAACGACAATTGTTATAACAAATCATAAAATCCCCCACACCCCTTGCCCTCCCTCCCCAACTTAAAAAATTTTTTTTTTAAGAAGATAAAATCTTCATACAATTCCAGTGATGCGGTAGTTGGACAGACATAGTTTGACTGAAGACAAGTCAATGAGTCACTGACCAGGTGTGTGAGAGAACACGTGCACTCCAAAGACTTCATTTCCAAGTGCGAACTGAACCTTTAGGTGACTTCCCTTTGGCCAGGGCCGTACAACAGGGTGTGCTTGCCGCTGGCTACTGTCGAGACAACTCCGCCTCATGAAACCACCGTGGTAATTACATGGGGCACTTGTTGGCACCGTGTTTTCTTCACTTTCTTGTGGCTTTTGTTGTTCGCAGACAGGTGTACCTCAGTCAACAAATAATAAAATCCAGGGGAGTGTTAACCCCTTCAAACCCTAACACTACCAGCCCGCAGACTGGTACTGTTAGTGGAATGGAGTTTAACGGCTAAACTCCCTTAGGTCAGGTTTTTGAGGGCTTGGGGCTGTGAGACAGTACACTCCAGAAGATAAAGACATGAAATGAACGTCCCGAAGGTAGAAGGAGACAAAGAGAGCAAGACACAAACAGGTGGCCAAGAGACTGAGGGAGAGACTGACTTGCTTGGCCTCCGCCAATCACGATACAGATGTGTACCCCTGCCTTTGTGACGTAGACGTTGTACAATGGTGGCAACGTCGACGACACCCCTTGCCGGTTATGCAATCCCAGCTGGGTTCCGATGGCTGTTCAACCGCAAACAAAACACTGTTGGACACGTGTTTGCTAGCACGATGACCATTGGTCCTATAGTCTTCACCACATCCCTACTGGCAGCTATAAAGTCAGCTCATTTGACTGACGGGCACTTCTCTCCACACGAACGGCGAAAGAGACGACGTCAACAGCGTTTCACCCCAATTTCCATCCTCGAAATATTGCAAGTGGAAGGCTCTTATACTGAAGAGGTGAATGTTGACAAAGATACCACAGTTCTGACGACAGAAGCTAAAGGTTCGATCATTGAGACATCCGAGGGGTCTGTGTTGAGAACAGAGGGCTGGCCGTACTGAGTGAGTTAACATTATCTCCACCCGACTCCAGTGTCAATCCTTACCGGTAAGTTCTGATTTGAGTGTTCTAAATGCATAGACCTATTACGAATTTAACAGCCATTTTCGTGCTTAGATGAAGCGATGTTACTGTTAGTAGATGTTGCATCCCATTTTCTGCGTATTTTAAAAATTCTGTTTTGACGGTTATTGTACTCAATTTTAATACACTCAAGTCGACAAATCAAATATCAAAATAACTTGAGAGTCACAGATTTATGTTTGATTTCATACCCTGCTGTCATGTTGTTCCCATAAAGTGCTGTTGTAAGGTTTATATGATATGAATACTTATATGACACCTATCCTCTTTTGACAGCTTATGAATTTCTGACACTAAATTGTTACTCATATTTTCCACCATTCTTTCCTTATTTCAGTTTTTGTAAGAAGATTTTACTTCAGCCATGATTTTGTTTGATTCATATATTGTTGTGTTACTTACGATCAACTTAGACATGCGATTGCTAATACAATTTCTTTTTTTTCTGGATTACAACAATATAGTTATTTTCTCTTCTTCATCTTGCCTTTGATCTTAGTAACTCTCCCTGCATTTTATCTTGATGCAGTAAGTTCTCTGCTCTGTTTCATGTATATCACAATCACTTTTATTTTGGTTTTCTTTTTTATGCTGAGTTTCATGTCCTAGCTCGCGTCCTTCTTGTCTGTATTTCTCCTTCCCCCTTTTTTTTTTGCATGCATATTCAATAGATATTTAACAAATAGTAATGAGTGGTAACTGTCTCTACTCACAAGGTAAAAAACTTCAGTTCAGTGCTGCTTACGCTACTGATTCAGCTAGCACACAGGTAAATAAAACGTGCATTTTAACAGACCCATACACTTCCTCAAAAAAGAAGTGCCCGACCATTTCACATGTGCACACAACAGCAAAGACAGAAGAAATGTGCAAACACAAATTAGCCTTTATTCAAGACTGGCATAGCGTCTTTAATCCTGAACAAGCCACACAGACCCAATGGACAGTTCAGAACAAACACATGGTTGCCTCGTTGGCTTTTCAACTTCAGAACACCAGATTTCAATCTCCAACCATTATGATATTCAAATAAAATTCAGGACTGTCCCGGTTTGGTCCATAGACATCGACAGGTAATGTATCATGGGTGTAAAGCAAATAGTAAAGATTTTCCGTCTTTCTCTTTTTTTTTCCAGTTGAAATTCGAACGAATTGTTGAATAACTGGTCTTCTGCATACTCGTTTTTTTTTTTTAAAAATACTATAAGAGGAGAAGTTATATTCAAAGCCCCACTCTGATATAACGATAGGCTCCAGTTTGTTTAGTTAGTGTGTGTCTTACAGAGCATAAATTTTGCTTTAAGTATTGGAACACATCCCTTCTTTTTTTGTCTGCTTTCTTTCTTCTTTCTTTTTTTTTTTTTTTTTTTTTTTTTAAATAGAATTGCCTGACACTTGTCAGTTTTCAGGTATAATAGAGATTGTATAAATGTATTTAGTTTTCAGGCTGTGATATATGGCGAACAATGGATACAAATATAAGGCAATAATCTGACTTTTTCAGATCATGATAACAATGATGATAATGATCATTCACAGTTCTTCTCTCCCCCAGCCAGTAGCACCATGCAAACAGACAGACGGACCAACATGACACGTTATTCACTGATGCAGTACTGTGGTTTTCAGTACGTGTTGAAAGCTGCCCAGCCTCCACCACGCCC
Organism: Babylonia areolata; assembly: GCF_041734735.1. NCBI lineage: Eukaryota > Metazoa > Mollusca > Gastropoda > Neogastropoda > Buccinidae > Babylonia > Babylonia areolata. The sequence continues at coordinate 17,912,549 of NC_134878.1, read as the reverse complement.
ATCAACACCATGGCAGCCACACAGAGCACCTCCACCTCTTCCCTGATCTCCTCCTCTTCCTCCTACTCCAGCTCTTCACCAGAGATGGACCACCAAGAGGTATGTTTGATTTAATACACTGCTGTTACATTGTTTCCATGAAATTCATAGTAATAACAGCTAACAATTAATTTTAGAATCAAAATTGAGAATTTTCAACCCTGAAAAACAAACAAAAAACCACCGTTAGAAAGGCTTTTATTCCGGCAGAAAACTTCTGATCTCTTTTAGAATAAAATATAAACATTATAATTGTTGGTGAACACATGTAAATAATTTAGAATGGCTTTCGTTCATTATGGAATTTTTGATCAACAAATAGTAAAGAGTGGTAACTTTCCATTCACAAGGTACACAACTTCAAGTCAGTGTTGCTTACACTACCGATTCAGCAAGGATGAGGCCAGGAGATGAAATGATTAATAAATAGTAAATAAAGAGTGGTAACTCTCTCCTCCTTTGTTAATTTCCAGTTGAAAAACCACAGAGGCAACCATGTGTTTGTTCTGTATTGTCCATGTGTTCTGTGTGGCTTGTTCAGGATTAAAGAGGCTATGCCAGTATTGAATAAAAGCTTATTTGTGTTTGCACATTTCTTCTGTCTTTGCTGCTGTGTGCACATGTCAGATGATTGATATAAGGACAGACCAGACTGCTTCCTTTTTTGAGGAGGTGTCTGGGTTTGTTCCAATGTACCTTTTATTTACCTGTGTGCTAGCTGAATCGGTAGGGTAATCAGCACTGACAAGGACATTTTTGGTTTCAATACCTTTCTTAAACCTGGTTGATGAAAAGACAAAATGATGATGAGATGACCATTTGATTTTCAATGAATGTATGTGTGTGCGTGTGCGTGTGCGTGTGCGTGTGTGTGTGTGCGTGTAGAATCAGTTAACGCTCAACACCACTCCCAGTACTTCACTTCCCCAGTCACTAACACTATGTAGACAGACAGACAGACAGACAGACAGACAGAAGGATCAACACAATAAGTGACCCAGTGATATCTGTGGTTTTCAGAACATCGAATTCCCCTGCAGCCAGGAGGACTCCGCCACCCACGAGTCGTTTTATGATGACACAGATGTCTGTGAGTCTCTAGTACTCACAGACTGGGACACAGAGGCGGTGTCCCTCACAGTCTACAACGGCATGAAAGGGAAATATGATGACGAGGAGGAGGAGGAGGAGGAGGAGGAAACAGACGATGAGGAAGACTGGGAGACTGTGTACAGTGATACGGAAGAAGAGGAGGAGGAAGAGGAGGTGGAAGACATGGACACATATTACTGATCGTATATTTGCCGCGTTTGTTGTTTTTTTTGTACATTTTGTATATATATTTTTTACATGTGCTTTTCCTCCAAAATAAACTGACTTTACACATGTAAAAGACTAATCTGAGGGTTTTGCGATGGAGTGTGTGCAGTTATCTCTCTTTCATGGAGGAGGATTTTGCCCCCTGCCGTCTCTCACGTTCATGAACCTGTCTCTCACAGCTCTGTGCGCTTTCATTCTTATTGACTTTTTCTTTATAACGTTTTTTAGTCTTAAGCACACACACACATACGCAAACACACACACACACACATGCACAGCTCGTTCTCACAACACAATGCCTCAGAACAGTGCGCGCGTGCGAGCACATACACGCGCGCGCGCGCGCGCACACACACACACACACACACACACACACACACATACACACACAAACCCAAGCCCTTAGAGAGTGAAGAAAACACGGCGCAACCAAGTGCAACCAATGTAACCCAAAGTTCGGTTCGCGCCAACAAATAAACTCTTCAGAATGCAAGTGTTCATTCACACACACGGTGGTAAAAATACAGCAGTGACTCACAGACTCATAGACTGTCTTCAGTCAAACTGGGTCTGTCCAACTTCGGCGTCGCCAGAGATGTACGATGGCTTTTTCTTCTTCTTCTTTAATATCTATATGTCACATTGAACATGTTCCCAACAATTTTTTATGCTACTACTAATAATGATAATACAAGAAAATAATAACAGCAATAAGATAATATCTCAAAGCCCAGAGATAAAGAATACATACAAATTTAGTCATAAAACATTTGAAAAAAAGTGAATTCAATGCATTTGGTAATTACCTTTTTTCAGTATGTACCGCATTCTCTAGAAAGGTTCACTGAAACAATAAGTGAATTAAAAAAAAGGTGAATGAATAGCGGAAACAGTAATTCATACAAAAAAAAAAATCCGTAAAATGACTATGTGGAGAGACCCATCTTTCTGTTTTGTGAAAGGTCTGGTGGATAGGAATAGGGAATTAAACAAATTTATAATAAAAGCTGTCTTCAATCACTTAAACAGTACAAAAGAAAGAGAATAACCCTGAAAAATATCTGAATTATTTGCAAATGTTATATACTACCATGAATTCCAAAGAATATGGTTCACACACAGCTGTATCTGGAAAGTCAAATGATAAGAATGATGAGAAAGGTCAGTAATACTGCAGGAGTGTCAAATGACATTGTGTTTGGGACATTCTGTCCAGCTTCCATCCCCCTCCCATCATGTATACCATCTCCCCCCCCCCACACACAACACACAGATCCACCCCCCCACACACACACATATACACCACACACACACACACAAACACACCACACACACACACAGATCCACCCCCCCAACACACATATACACATACACCACACACACACACATGCATGCATGTACAAACACACACACTGACATTGACACAATGAACATTCAGTTCTGCATTGGTAAGGAAATACAGACTGATGTACAGACTGGGCTCTGATGTATAGATGGAAAACTGGTGCCTTCAAAACAAAATATACCAGGAATATTGTATGCCTATGTGGACAGAAAATCACAAATTCGCATATTTTTTCGTGTCTTAAATTAAAGAGTTTATTCCTACACTTTCCCAAAACTCAATTACGAAAACAATTAACTCTTCATCGTTTATTTTTAGAATTAGTGCCTTTTCCTGCAGACCCCCCGCCCCCCAACATGATAGAATAATCATGAGATGAGAAAGTGTACACATAAGAAAATAAAGCACATTTTAAAACACACTAGTAATGAACATTCCTTAACGATATCACTTAATTCTCTGTGTGTGTGTGCATGCATGTCAGTGTGTGGCAGTGCGTACGTGTATGTGTGTGTGTGCGCGCGCGCATTTATGTGTCGGTGGTCAATAATCTGATGGCATACATAACGAGGAACGAGAAGGGGGGCGGGAGGGGGGGGATTAAAAATCCAAAACCAAAACAAGCCCTGTGTGAATTGTCCCCCGGGCGTTTAGACTGACACATCACCATCTCTTAGAACCCCCGGGCTGTTCATTCTGCTGGACGGTGACGCCCCGAGAAACGGAATGAACTGCAGTGTACGGGCTCACCTGTTGAGAACGGTGGTCTTGCACGGGCAACTTGTGCTGTGCGGTTGGCCTCAGTGACAGGTGGCACTGTCCCAGTTCACACAGCTCAGTAGTCAGTACGTTCACGTGGGTCAGCCCCGTCACTGGTATCAGCTCGGGTGGCTGCTGTCTCTTTGGACAAGCCAGTTCAAACATCTGCCCAACAGTACAATACCATAATAATGATATAATGATTATAATGATAAGTATGATGATGATAATAATAATTCCTCCTACTACTATTGTATAAATGATAGTAATTAAGTAAATATTTCATTCTCGGTGTATGGATCAAAGTAGCAGTAAATGGGGTGAGGCTGTGCCGGTCGGGGTTTATCCCCGGGGGGCGCTTCGTTAGCCGGCGTGGTCTTGCCTAGATAGTCCGAGATAAAGGTCTTTAAAAAAAAAAATCTTTAAAAAAAGAATTAGTGCCTTTCCCAGCAGATTCCCCCAACACTGATAGAATAATCAACATTTGATTGTGGTCACTCTGTGGAAGGAAGGAGGGAAGGAAGGAATCATTCTTACATAGCCAATAATTTAGTGCAATGCAACTCAGCATACATGTAGTCCTCGTTACCTACTCTCACAAAATTCATGCACTTATACCACACACACTAACATTACTTCCAACAGATTTATAATAATAATCATTAATAATAATTACTACTACTATTACACTATAAATGATAGTAATATAATAAGTAGCAATAATAAATACTTTTCATTCTTAGTGTATGGAACGTGAATCAAAGTAGCGGTAAATGACGGGTTGGAGCTGTGCCATTCGGGGTTTATCCTCGGGGAACCCTCCGCTAACGACCGCCCCAACAACAACAACAAAAAAAAAAAAAAAGAAATAAAAAGAAAAAGGAGAGAGCGAGAGAGAGTGTGTGGGTGCGTGCATGTGTGTATACGCGCAGGCGTGCGTAGTGCGAATATTCTTGTGTGCGCAAACTCGCACGCACACTGTGTGTGTGTGTGTGTGTGTGTGTGTGCCTCTTCCGCCTAAACGTAAACTTTCACAATATACATCAGAGGGAGGTTTCGTACACACACACACACACACACACACACACACACAGGGCGCGCACGGGCTTCAGAGAAATAGACAGAGATACAGACAGGGGGGAAAGAGAGAGAGAGAGAGAGAGAGAGAGAGAGAGAGAGAGAGAGAGAGAGAGAGAGAAAACACACCTCGGATGACAGTTGAATATGCATGTATATGTCAAGATATATACAGTGAAAAGATCCGCTAACATTCGTACGGATACAATACATGTACGCACATATACACAAGAATCGATTGAAAATAAAAGCTTTACCTTTCAGCTAATTTCCAACAAGACAAAATTCATACCAGAGCTTATATCCATCCCAAAATAGGCGCGCGCACGCGCACGCGTGCCCAGGCACGGACACACGCACACAGTTATTTCACATCCTCGCCATAGAACAACCTGGCAGTAAGGCGTTGATATAGTCCTCCACAGTACTATCATATACCTCAAAACATCCTTTTTTCCACACACATGGTTCAACACTTTGCAACACCTTGCATTGTTTATACACCCACCGGGTCAGCACGCGCTTCCTCCCTGGTTTGACCCTGTCACTGACGGGCGCAATAACCGAGTGGTCAAAGCGTTGGACTTTCAATCTGAGGGTCTCGGGTTCGAATCTCAGTAACGGCGCCTGGTGGTCAGCATATGTGCAGACCTGCTTATGCCTGAACCCCTTTCGTGAGTATAAGCAAGCAGAAGATAAAATATGCACGTTAAAGATCCTGTAATCCATGTCAGCGTTCAGTGGGTTATACAAACAAGAACATACGAAGCATGCACATCCCCGAAAACGGAGTATGGCTGCCTGCATGGCGGGGTAAAAACGGTCATACACGTTAAAGCCCACCCATGCACAAACGAATGAACGTGGGAGCTGCAGCCCACGCACGATGAAGAAGAAGACTCACTGCACCTCATTGTCGGGCTGGCCGGCCGGTGTTACAGCTTCAATCTACCCTCTGGCTCTGTTTTACCCTGGCGTTATTTAGGGGCTCGCATCGATTGACCCCCCCTCCCCCTCCCCCTTGATAATTAAGCGACCACATCCGAAAAATCGGGTGAATAGTGAGAGAGGCGAGGTGAGCGTGAATACCCGTATAAGCTCAACAAGCAGTTCGTGGCTTGGTTAAGATGCTCATCTGCCTATACTTGAATAATACTTGAATACGGGATTCAATTCCTGCTCTTGCCTTTTCTCCCTCGTTTGAGTGGAAAATTGAACTGAGCGTGTAGTCGTTCAGATAAGACGATAAATCGAAGTCCCGTGTGCCGCATGCTCTTGGAGCACTGAAAACAACCCATAGCAACGAGGATGTTGGCATCTGGCGAAATTCTGTAGAAGAAACCCGATTAGACAGGTACACAAATATATATGCATGCACTCGAGGCCTGACTGAGCACATTGGGTAATGCTGTTGGTCAGGCATCTGCTTAGCAAAAAAAAATAAAAAAAATAATATACAAGTTGAATTTTTTTTAAAGGGGACGGGTGGGGGTGGGGGGTGCGGGGGGGATGGGAGGGACGAGGGGTGGGGAGAGCAGGGGGGCTGTCCACCACGTAACAGGCCTGTTTATGACTGTTCATGACTTCCCTTATCTCACGGCGGAGTCGAAGTCACATCTGTGTGTGTGTGTGTGTGTGTTCCTTCTGTGATAAGATTAGATATGATTAACTTTATTATCTCCAACTGGCGAAATTGGGTCAGGTGCATTATCACAACATAGACAAGTAAACAACATGGGGACCATAACTGTAAAAGTCGACAACAGCTTTTACGAATATTACGAAGATGTAAAAAAATATCACATACATCGTTTCATACATACATCCACACACTGCAGGTAATAACTAGTATTCTTAATGTAAAAACAGAAAGAATTAAGAAACATTATTTGAATATAATTATAAACATAGCCTACTATACTGCACATTGATTATATTAGACAGATAAGATAAGAATAAAGATGAATTGCGGAAAACCACAACCAGATAATCAGCACACACCCGCACCCCCCCACCCCCACCCCACACACGCGGAATACTTGATTAAACAAGAGTAATACACATATGTTCTCAAATAAAAGCATTTCACATATTCGCTTTTAAAAACATTGCAATTAATTATTACATCGTAATTATTAAACAGAAATATATTTAGAATATGGACGTTAGCATTAGATATATTCCATTGTACATTCATCCTGCATATTGCACATTATTCCTCCTACATATTGCACATTCATTATAACCAATTGTCACGTTTTTAAGCTCAGTAAACACACACACACACCACAACTAGAACAAGGTACAGCCTATCATGCACGGACTTTCACACACACACACACACACACACACACACACACACACACACACACACACACACACACAGAGTTCTCAAGAATTTAAAAGTGAATAGAACGTGGAATAAAAGTCTTCAGAGCTCTGGATTTCAACTTAAAAGTTCTGTAGAGTCGTCCTGATGGCAATAGCTCATAATACTTTGCTAAAATATGGGTATCATCAGTTGTTATCTGCCTGCTTTTTTTAACCACTCGACTTTCATACAGCTCTTGCATACTAGCTTGTTTCACTCCCACAATTTTACTGCATACACTCAAGACATCGTTCAAAACACGCTTACTCCTCACTCCCAAACTTCCATACCAGCACATAAATGAAACTGTGAGCACAGACTCGATACAACATCGATAATAACTTTGAAGAATATTTGAATTTATACCAACATTTCTAAGCTTCTGTAAACAAAAAATTCTAGATTGACATTTCTTATGAATGGAATCAACATTTCTCTCAAAAGTCAGCTTATTGTCTAAGATGGTCCCTAATTATCTATATTCATTGACCCTCTCCACTGTTTGACCATCAATAACAAGGTTAGCTACAGGCAAGGGGTCTTTCCGAAAATCTATTAACATTTCTTTTGTTTTCAAAACGTTGAGATCCAGATAGTTTTTCTCACACCAGGAACAGTACTTTTTAATTTCACTGAAATAAATAGCATCAGAGTTGGACAGATCTTCAATTGCTGAATCATCAGAATATTTTATGACAGGAGTTTCCTCCGTGCCTCTGCAGTCATTTGTGTACAGTGTAAAAAGAACAGGGAACAGCACTGTACCTTGGGGTGCACCAGTAGAAGTAGATTTTAGAGAAGAGTGGGCAGAATGAAAGCTGACGGACTGAGTTCTATTGAGAAGAAAACTTACTATCCAAAGAGTAAGCTTCGGATCAACATCCATGCCTAGCAGTTTGAGGGCAAGGAGATGAGGTTGTATTGTGTTAAAAGCAGAAGAGAAGTCAACAAAAAGGATACGAACAAAAGATCCCGTGTTATTCAAATGAAGGAAAGCATTATGGAGAGTTAGGATAGCATCGTCAGTACTTCTGTGTGCTTTATAAGCAAACTGAAGAGAGTCAAGCCTGCTGTTCAGTGAAAGAAAGATGATGTCGGAGAATAATTTTTTCAAAGCATTTCATCACTACTGGTCAGGGCAACAGGACGGTAATCATTTAGTGCAGCTGGTTTTCTTTTTCTTGGGGATAGGACAGATAGTAGATTTTTTCCAGATGCTGGGGACAGAGCAGTCCTTCAGAGACCAGTTGAAAATTTTACACAACACGTCACACAACTGGGAAGCACATGTTTTCAGTAATTTTCCACAGATGTGTGTGTGTGGTAGTGTGTGTGGTAGTGTGTGTGTGTGTGTGTGTGTGTGTGTGTGTGTGTGAGTGTGTGTGTGTGTGTGTGTGTGTGTGTGTGTGTGTGTGTGTGTGTGTGTGTGTGTGTGTGTGTGTGTGTGTGTTCCTTCTGTGATGTGTGTGTGTGTGTGTGGTAGTTGTGTGTGTGTGTGTGTTCCTCCTGTGGGACGTGCAGATGTGAAGTCAAAGGGCCGAAGATGGTTTATGACCATCCCTATCTCTTTGACCACGGCGGCTTCGCGTCAGCCACTGAGATAAGGTACAGTCAACAACGGAGATAAGGTGAAGGAAGAGATAAGGTACAGAATCAGTCATATCAGCATCAACCAGCAGCCTTAATGTCAAATTCCCTCTTTCCATATACACTCTCGCACACGCAAACACTAACACAGACACACGAACCTATACACAAACTTTGATAAACATACTAAATTCAAAATATATAATTCGCCATTCCACGTAAATAAATACCAAAAACACTCTAAAATAATTTGAACTGAATTACTGAGAGAGAGGGGGGGGGGAGGGAGAGAGAGCAGCAGGATGGAGGAAGGAGAGAGACAGAGATAGAAAGAGGAAGAGAAGAGGAGATTGGATTGTGCATCAGAGAAAAAAACACAATACTGAACATGAACAAAAGTAAACTGTGCTAAAACATGAAAAGCATGCAACAAATCCACATGAATCTTTAGATATTTTACGTATGTTTCAACATTACACACATACACACTTCAATAGTATCTAAAAGTTCAGCCTCATATATGTCAAGAAAGAGAGGTAAAGGACAAGAGAGAGACGGGAGTTGGGGATTACTCCCACTGCCACAAGCAGTCACACAGTGAGCCACGGGATGATTCGATCCATTCTATTTAATTAAACCTGTGACCCCCACCTCCCTTCTCACCCCCACCCCCCCACCCCCTGCCCCTTGTTCTCTGGCCCCTTGCTCTCTCTCCAGCTATTACCTCCCCCCCAACCCCCTCAAAAACCCCTCTCTCCTAATACCCACACCTTCTTCCCCAGTGTGGTCACCATCAATCTAACAATAGAGGTGCCTATGATATGACAGTGGTAGTCACAGCAACAGCACAGTAACGATGTCACTTGTCAAAAGAGAAAAAAAGCTGTACAGTGGACCCGTGGTTCAAACAGGAGACAGACTGGCGAGACAGAGAGTTCAATACGTTGTTTTCGCACTGACCCTCCACTGTAAACCTGCGAGACCCCCTGGGTACCGTTTGATTGAATGCAGGTGGTAAAGACGATGCGGCATAGACACCCGGGGGCAAAGAGAAGAAAGTAGAATGGAAACTGTTCCATTTTCTTTGTGTGTGTGTGTGTGTGTGTGTGTGTGTGGTTTAAAATGGTCACAACAGCGGACAAGGGAGAGACACCGTTCAATACCTTGTTTTCTCACCCGCCCCGGGGGCTGTTTGGTTGAATGTAGGTGGTAAAGACGATGCGGTTTTGAAAGCCAGTGACAAACAGAAGAAAGTAGGATGGAAACTCTGTGTGTGTGTGTGTGCACACGTGTGTGTGTGTGTGTGTGTGTGTGTGTGTGTGTGTGCGTGTGTGTGTGCCATGTGTGTGTGTGTGTGTGTGTGTGTGTGTGTGTGTGTGTGTTTGTGTGTGTGTGTGTGTGTGTGTGTGTGTTTGTGTGTGTGTGTGGTGTAAATGGTCACAACAGAGCACAAGGGAGAGACATGCCGTTCTATACGTTGGTTTCCCACGGACCCTGGGGGGCTGTTTGTTTGAATGCAGGTGGTAAAGACGAAGCGGCTTAGACATCCGCAACAAGGAGAAAAATGTAGGATGGAAACTGTTCCGTTTTCTTTTGTTTGTGCGTGCGTGTGTGCGTGCGTGAGTGTGTGTGTGTGTGTGTGTGTGGTGTAAAATGGTCACAACAGAGTACAAGGGAGAAACACCGTTCAATACATTGTTTTCAACCTGTCCTCACAACTAAGACTGGTGGACGTCGTAAATACCATGACGCTGCTGTTCCCCTATGTTTTTAACTGATAAGAATATACTTCGCAGGCTCCGACTTTTTATTTTTTTATTTTTATTTTTTTACTTTATACCATGTGACAAACGGACTTTTAATTAAAGAACAGAATTGTGTATGTCATGCCAAAAAGAGAGGAAAAAGCACGTATATACGAAACCACGTTAAATTTACTTCTTTCAAACATTTTAGGACCGAATTTGTGAACATTCTTTAGGTATCATTATTACTATGATGATGATGACGATGAGTTTATATTAATGTTACTCTTGTTCTTGTTTTTGTTCTCCTTGTCCTTATTATTATCATTATGATCTTGAGAATAAAATCACTGGGAACAAGTTCAATGTGAGATAGAATAAAGAGACCAGTGCGAAATTCGTCGATAACGACAATTGTTATAACAAATCATAAAATCCCCCCCACCCCTTGCCCTCCCTCCCCAACTTAAATTTTTTTTTTAAGAAGATAAAATCTTCATACAATTCCGGTGACGCGGTAGTTGGACAGACATAGTTTGACTGAAGACAAGTCCATGAGTCACCGACCAGGTGTGTGAGAGAACACGTGCATTCCAAAGACTTCATTTCCAAGTGCGAACTGAACCTTTAGGTGACATCCCTTTGGCCAGGGCCGTACAACAGGGTGTGCTTGCTGCTGGCTACACACGAGACAACTCCGCCTCTTGAAACCACCGTGGTAATTACATGGGGCACTTGTTGGCACCGTGTTTTCTTCACTTTCTTGTGGCTTTTGTTGTTCGCAGACAGGTGTACCTCAGTCAACAAATAATAAAATCCAGAGGAGTGTTAACCCCTTCAAACCCTAACACTACCAGCCCGCAGCCTGGTACTGTTAGTGGAATGGAGTTTAACGGCGAAACTCCCTTAGGTCAGGTTTTTGAGGGCTTGGGCCTGTGAGACAGTACACTCCAGAAGATAAAGACATGAAATGAACGTCCTGAAGGCAGAAGGAGACAAAGAGAGCAAGACACAGAGAGGGAGAGACTTGCTTGCTTGGCCTCAGCCAATCACGATACAGATGTGTACCACTGCCTTTGTGACGTAGACGTTGTACAATGGTGGCAACGTCGACGATACCCCCTGCCGGTTATGCAATCCCAGCTGGGTTCCGATGGCTGTTCAACCGCAAACAAAACACTGTTGGACACGTGTTTGCTAGCACGATGACCATTGGTCCTATAGTCTTCACCACATCCCTACTGCCAGCTATAAAGTCAGCTCATTTAACTGACGGGCACTTCTCTCCACACGAACGGCGAAAGAGACGACGTCAACAGCGTTTCACCCCAATTTCCATCCTCAAACTATTGCAAGCGGAAGGCTCTTATACTGAAGAGGTGAATGTTGACAAAGATACCACAGTTCTGACGACAGAAGCTAAAGGTTGGATCATTGAGACATCCGAGGGGTCTGTGTTGAGGAGAACAGAGGGCTGGCCGTACTGAGTTAGCATCGTCTCCACCCGACTCCAGTGTCAATCCTTATCGGTAAGTTCTTATTTTAGTGTTCTAAATGCATAGACCTATTACGAATTTAACACCCATTTTCGTGCTTAGATGAAGCGATGTTACTGTTAGCAGACGTTGCATCCCATTTTCTGCGTATTTTAAAAATTCTGTTTTGAGGGTTATTGTACTCAATTTTAATACACTAAAGTCGACAAATCAAATATCAAAATAACTTGAGAGTCACAGATTTATGTTTGATTTCATACCCTGCTGTCATGTTTTCCCCATGAAGTGCTGTTGTAAGGTTTATATGATGTGAATACTTATGACACCTATCCTCTTTTGACAGCTTATGAATTTCTGACACTAAATTGTTAGTCTCATATTTTCCACCATTCTTTCCTTATTTCAGTTTTTGTAAGAAGATTTTACTTCAGCCATGATTTTGTTTGATTCATATATTGTTGTGTTACTTACGATCAACTCAGACATGTGATTGCTAATACAATTTCTTTTTTTCTGGATTACAACAATATAGTTATTTTCTCTTCTTCATCTACACATCTTGCCTTTGATCTTAGTAACTCTCCCTGCATTTTATCTTGATGCAGTAAGTTCTCTGCTCTGTTTGTTTCATGTATATCACGATCACTTTTATTTTGGTTTTCTTTTTTATGCCGAGTTTCATGTTCTAGCTCGCGTCCTTCTTGTCTATTTCTCCTTCCCCTTTTTTTTTGCATGCATATTCAATAGATAACTAACAAATAGTAATGAGTGGTAACTATCTCTACTCACAAGGTACAAAACTTCAGTTCAGTGCTGCTTACGCTACTGATTCAGCTAGCACACAGGTAAATAAAACGTGCATTTTAACAAACCCATACACGTCCTCAAAAAGGAAGTGCCCGATCATTTCACATGTGCACACAACAGCAAAGACAGAAGAAATGTGCAAGCACAAATTAGCTTTTGTTCAAGACTGGCATAGCGTCTTTAATCCTGAACAAGCCACACAGACCCAATGGACAATTCAGAACAAACACATGGTTGCCTCGTTGGTTTTTCAACTTCAAAACGCCAGATTTCGATCTCCAACCATTATGATATTCAAACAAAATTCAGGACTGTCCATAGTCATCGACAGGAATGTATCATGGGTGTAAAGCAAATAGTAAAGATTTTCCGTCTGTCTTTTTTCTTTTTTTTTTTTCAGTTGAAATTCGAACGAATTGTTGAATAACTGGTCTTGTGCATACTCCTTTTTTTTTTTTTAACAGGTGATACTATGAGGAGAAGTTATATTCAAAGCCCCACTCTGATATAACGATAGGCTCCAGTTTTTTTTGTTAGTGTGTGTTTTACAAACTGAGCATGATTTTTGCTTTAAGTTTTGGAACACATCCCTTCTTTTTTTTGTGTCTGTTTTCTTTCTTTTTTTTTCCTTTTTTTTAATAGAATTGCCCGACACTTGTCAGTTTTCAGGTATAATAGAGATAGACCTCCACCTCTTCCTTGATCTCCTCCTCTTCCTCCTACTCCAGCTCTTCACCAGAGATGGACCACCAACAGGTATGTTTGATTTAATACACTGCTGTTACATTGTTTCCATTAAATTCATAGTAATAACAGCTAACAATTAATTTTAGAATCAAAATTGAAAATTTTCAACCCTAAAAAAAACCACACCGTTAGAAAAACTTTTATTCCGACAGAAAACTTCTGATCTCTTTTAGAATAAAATATAAACATTATAATTGTTGGTAAACACATATAAAGAATTTAGAATGGCTTTGGTTTGACATGGAATTTTTAATTAACAAATAGTAAAGAGTGGTAACTTTCCATTCACAAGGTACACAACTTCAAGTCAGTGTTGCTTACACTACCGATTCAGCAAGGATGAGGCCAGGAGATGAAATGATTAATAAATAGTAAATAAAGAGTGGTAACTCTCTCCTCCTTTGTTAATTTCCAGTTGAAAAACCACCGAGGCAACCATGTGTTTGTTCTGTATTGTCCATGTCTTCTGTGTGGCTTGTTCAGGATTAAAGAGGCTATGCCAGTCTTGAATAAAAGCTTATTTGTGTTTGCACATTTCTTCTGTCTTTGCTGCTGTGTGCACATGTCAGATGATTGGTATAAGGACAGACCAGATGCTTCCTTTTTTGAGGAAGTGTCTGGGTTTGTTCCAATGTACCTTTTATTTACCTGTGTGCTAGCTGAATCGGTAGGGTAATCAGCACTGACAAGGACATTTTTGGTTTCAATACCTTTCTTAAACCTGGTTGATGAAAAGACAAAATGATGATGAGATGACCATTTGATTTTCAATGAATGTGTGTGTGTGTGTGTGTGTGTGTGTGTGTGTGTGTGTGTGTGTAGAATCAGTTAACGCTCAACACCACTCCCAGTAGTTCACTTCCCCAGTCACTAACACTATGTAGACAGACAGACAGACAGACAGACAGACAGACAGAAGGATCAACACAATAAGTGACCCAGTGATATCTGTGGTTTTCAGAACACCGAGTCCCCCTGCAGCCAGGAGGACTCCGCCACCCACGAGTCGTTTTTCGACGATATGGATGTCTGTGAGTCTGTCGTACTCACAGACTGGGACACTGAGGCGGTGTCCCTCAAGGTATACAACTCCATCAAAGGGAAATATGAGGAGGAGGAGGAGGAGGAGGAAGATGAAACAGACGATGAGGAAGGATGGTACACTGTATATAGTGACACGGAAGAAGAGGAGGAGGAAGAGGAGGACATGGACACTTATTTTTAATTGTATATTTTCAGAGTTTCTTTTTTTTGTTGTACATTTTGTATATATATTTTTTACATGCACTTTTCTCGCCATTACCTTCAAAATAAACTAACACATGTAAAAGACCAATCTGAGGGTTTTGCGATGGAGTGTGTGCAGTTATCTCTCTTTCACGGAGGAAATGAGGGTTTTGCCCCCTGCCGTCTCTCTCACGTTCATGAACCTGTCTCTCACAACTCTGTGCGCTTTCATTCTTATTTTCTTTATAACGTTTTTTAGTCTTAAGCACACACACACATACGCAAACAGACACACACACACACACACACACGCACAGCTCGTTCTCACAACACTATGCCTCAGAACAACGCGCGCACGCGCACGCGCACACACACGCACACATACACACAAACACAAGCCCTTAGAGAGTGAAGAAAACACGGCGCAACCAAGTGCCCCGTCAATGTAACCCAAAGTTCGGTTCGCGCCAACAAATAAACTCTTCGGAATGCACGTGTTCATTCACACACCTGGTGGTAAAAATACATCAGTGACTCACAGACTCATAGACTGTCTTCAGTCAAACTGGGTCTATCCAACTTCTGCGTCGCCAGAGATGTACGATTGTTTTTCTTCTTCTTCTTCTTCTTTAATATCTATATGTCACATTGAACATGTTCCCAACAATTTTTTATGCCACTACTAATAATAATAATGATAATACAAGAAAATAATAATAGCAATAAGATAATAATATCTCAAAGCCCAGAGATAAAGAATATATAAAAATTTGGTCATAAAACATTTGAAAAAAAGTGAATTCAATGCATTTAGAAATTACTTTTTCAGTATGTACCACATTCTCTAGAAAGGTTCACTGAAACAATAACAGTGAATTACAAAAAAGTGAATGAATAGCGGAAACAGTTATTCATACCAAAAAAATTTAAAATTTTTTTTTTTTTAAATCCAAAAAAAAATCCGTAAAATGACTATGTGGAGAGACCCAACTTTCTGTTTTGTGAAAGGTCTGGTGGATAGGAATAGGGAATTAAACAAATTTATAATAAAAGCTGTCTTCAATCACTTAAACAGTACAAAAGAAAGAGAATAACCCTGAAAAATATCTGAATTATTTGCAAATGTTATATACTGCCATGAATTCCAAAGAAAATGGTTCACACACAGCTGTATCCTGGAAAGTCAAATGATAAGAATGATGAGAAAGGTCAGTAATACTGCAGGAGTGTTTGGGACATTCTGTCCGGCTTCCACCCACCTCCCATCATGTATACCATCTCCCCCCCCCCACACACACAAACACACAGAGATCCATTCCCCCCCAAACACACACATATACACCTACACCACACACACACACACAGATCCACCCCCCCCCCAACACACACACACATACACCACACACACACACACACACACACGCATGCATGCACAAACACACACACTGACATTGACACAATAAACATTCAGTTCTGCATTGGTAAGGAAATACAGACTGACGTACAGACTGGGCTCTGATGTATAGATGGAAAACTGGTGCCTTCAATACACACTATACCAGGAATACTGTATGCCTATGTGGACAGAAAATCACAAATTCGCATATTTTTTCGTGTCTTAAGTTAAAGAGTTTATTTCTACACTTTCCCAAAACTCAATTACGAAAAGAATTAACTCTTCATCGTTTATTTTTTAGAATTAGGGCCTTTTCCTGCAGACCCCCCGCCCCCCCAACATGATAGAATAATCATGAGATGAGAAAGTGTACACATAAGAAAGTAAAGCACATTTTAAACCACACTAGTAATGAACATTCCTTAACGATATCACTTAATTCTCTGTGTGTGTCTGCATGCATGTCAGTGTGTGGCAGTGCGTACGTGTATGTATGTGTGTGCGCGCGCGCATTTATGTGTCGGTGGTCAATAATCTGATGGTATACATAACAAGGAACGAGAAGGGGGGCGGGAGGTGGGGGGGTAAAAATCCGAAACCAAAACAAGCCCTGTGTGAATTGTCCCCCGGGCGTTTAGACCGACACATCACCACCTCTTAGAACCCCCGGGCTGTTCATTCTGCTGGACGGTGATGCCCCGAGAAACAGGGAATGAACTGCAGTGTACGGGCTCACCTGTTGAGAACGGTGGTCTTGCACGGGCAACTTGTGCTGTGCGGTTGGCCTCGATGACAGTTGGCAATGTCCCAGATCACACAGCTCTGTTGTCAGTACATTCACGTGGGTCGGCCCCGTCACTGGTATCAGCTCGGGTGGCTGCTATCTCTTTTAACAATGCCAGTTCAAACATCTGCCCAACAGTACAAGACCATAATAATGATATAATGATGATTATAATAATAAGTATGATGATGATAATAATAATTCCTTCTACTACTATTGTATAAATGATAGTAATAAAGTAAATTTTTCATTCTCGGTGTATGGATCAAAGTAGCAGTAAATGGGGTGAGGCTGTGCCGGTCGGGGCTTATCCCCGGGGCCCACGAACGATGAAGAAGAAGACTCTCACTGCACCTCATTGTCGGGCTGGCCGGCCGGTGTTACAGCTTCAATCTACCCTCTGGCTCTGTTTTACCCTGGCGTTATTTAGGGGCTCGCCTCGATTGACCCCCCCCCCCTCCCCCCTTGATAATTAAGCGATCACAGCCGGAAAATTGGGTGAAGTTAATAGTGAGAGAGGCGAGGTGAGCGTGAATACCCGTATAAGCTCAACAAGCGGTTCGTGGCTGGTGTATCAACTCTCCCTTTGTGGTGGAGAGTCAATAGGTTTGTCACTCCATTGAAGCCGTATGGGTGAGTTTAATGACCTATTGGCGATTCGCGCTTAAGGTCAAGTTGTTACTGGCTGTGGCCTTATCCATGAGGGTTGGTGTGGTCGAGGCGTCGGTCCTGTTCCAGTGCGGCTGTTTAACCACAGTCTTATATGGACCGAACGAACGGCTCACAGCTGATGCCAAGTGAAGCGGCCACCATGTCAGTGCTCCCGTGCAGTGCGCGCTGACAGTTCAGCGCGTGTTTGTGTGTGTTCTGTGGAAATATCCGTAGTGTAGTGGTTATCACATCTGCCTAACACGCGGAACGTCCCAGGTTTGAGCCCCAGCAGACACATTTTAAGGAGAGAAGGTGGCAGAATGGTTAAGATGCTCATCTGCCTATACTTGAATAATACTTGAATACGGGATTCAATTCCCGCGCTTGCCTTTTCTCCCACGTTTGAGTGGAAAATTGAACTGAGCGTGCAGTCGTTCAGATAAGACGATAAATCGAGGTCCCGTGTGCCGCATGCTCTTGGAGCACTGAAAACAACCCATAGCAACGAGGATGTTGGCATCTGGCGAAATTCTGTAGAAGAAACCCGATTAGACAGGTACACAAATATATATGCATGCACTCGAGGCCTGACTGAGCACATTGGGTAATGCTGTTGGTCAGGCATCTGCTTAGCAGATGTGGTGAACATATATACAAGTTGAATGTTTTTTTTAAAGGGGACGGGTGGGGGTGGGTGGTGCAGGGGGGATGAGAGGGACGAGGGGTGGGGAGAGCAGGGGGGCTGTCCACCACGTAACAGGCCTGTTTATGACTGTTCATGACTTCCCTTATCTCATGGCGGAGTCGAAGTCACATCTGTGTGTGTGTGTGTGTGTGTGTGTGTGTGTGTGTGTGTGTGTGTGTGTGTGTGTGTGTGTTCCTTCTGCGATAAGATAAGATAAGATAAGAATAACTTTATTATCTCCAACTGGAGAAATTTGGTCAGGTGCATTATCACAACATAGACAAGTAAACAACATGGGGACCATAACTGTAAAAGTCAACAACAGCTTTTACGAATATTACTAAGATACAAATGTAAAAAATATCACATACATCGTTTCATACATACATCCACACACTGCAGGTAATAGTCCAGGACAGATACAAAATGGTCAAAATGTCTGCAACAAAACCGTTCTTTTCACGATAAAATAGAATAAATCATACTGATCATGCTGATATAAACTTGACCGCTGTAGGTGGGCGGGAACATGATTAGATTTTGATTTTTAATAATTATTTCTCACACATTTGGCCATGAGAGAGTGCCTTACAAAGATCCGCAAGGCATGAGCAAGCGAGGGTTACGCAAGTGCGGTATAAGGGGTCGCCAGTTAGCGAGGTACAGTACTTGTGGCTGACAGCTGCCGCGCTGATGCTATCCTATCCCTCCGTTAGTAGGTCACTGCGGCAGATGACAGATACCGTACAGAAAATAAGAGAACTCTTTGGGGTCAAAAGGAAACAAAATATTTAATTTCATCTATTACATACTAAATTGGTAGAAAACGCAAGTTTCCTTTTATGAATGTTTTACAGTTTCTTACCAGTCCTTACATTTCATAAAGAATGAAATCGGTATTATACCCACTGCAAAGGTGAATTTACGAAGGCAGCACGGGATCATTTAGTTCGCAGGAACAATTATGTTGACATTTTACGCAATGCACAACTTGGAAATACTTCATGCTCTGCTTATTAACGTGTAGTATATGAATATCTCAATACCTGTTAACTAGGTTTGTTTCAATGAACATTGTTGGAGCACTGTCCAGACAATTAATTCAGAAAGCATGGAAGGCAGACGATGGCAAAATCGACCAACATCATGTCTTGATATAAAAAGAAGGGTATGAAATATATATTTTTCTTTGGAAATGAAGCGGTATTTGCAAATGTGGCTCACGAACCCTGCCGCAGTTGACACGTCGGTTTAGCATGGGAAAGAAAATGTATCTGGCTGGAGTATGAAGGTGGCAAAATGAAGTGCATCAGGTAGTCACGAAGAGCAAAGACTGCCTGGAAAATGAAAATGGGTCAGTCTCCAGATCTTTGTTGGAAATGGGGGTCTCTCAGTCTGATTCAGTATAAGCATGTGTTTACAATGATTATTCAAATGTTTCACATGTTATCAGGATTGCAATTCATTAGAGAAATGTCTGCAAGAATTTTGTGAGAATATGGCTTGTTCTTTTGTCTTAAATGTGTTGAAAATTATTAAAAACATCCAAAATTTCGGCGCCATTTTGTGACATAGCAATGTGTCTAAACATGAAGTGGTCAGAAACAAATAAGTACAAACCTGATTAAAATCCAGAACATACAGACCTGATCTATATTCATTCGTTGTGATAATAAAAGATTGATCATAAGTAAAAATGGTACATTAAGTTTGAAATATTACGCAAAAAAACCCACGTGACAGACGTAAACAACCCATTCCTCTTGACATATTTTTATTCATTCAAAGGCAAGCACATTCATTAATACACTACACGTTCTTTACTTGCAACAGGTGGTCAACACATCTACCTTCTGCAGCACATACACTCATTTTCTGAAAAAAAAAGACTGGTCAACTATTTAAATGCAATCGACGTTGCATATTAATTTTCAGTTCCACTTTTCTGTGTTACTTCAGTGCATGTAAACGACCCAATAAGAATATACATGTAAACAAATTTAGAACTGTTTCCACATAAATCATGCGGATTCATCGCGGGAAAGCGTAAATCGGTTTGACAAACACCCTTCAATCGTGTGTGTTTGAACACAGATTCAGAGAATGTGTTGTTTCCGACAGCGTGTGAGATATGTTACACGGAAATCTCCGACATGTTCATTCGCACCCCGTGGTTGCTATATTAAACAGCAACAAAACTGTGTATGTTAATTTCGTCGTTGTTATGGTTTGTTTGTACATTTATCTCTGATCCGATTAAGTTTAGACACAATTGTCTAATCCCATCCTCGTCGCCATTGTCTTATCTGTATCTTGTGTGTATGTATGCGTGGATGGTTGGTGTTGTTATCATGTGCTACCATTCAAATTGCACAGACACTTGATAATAGTTACACCGGTTTAATCCACCATCTTGATCCAGATATGTCGTCACGCTTCCTGTGACCTTTGACTCTTTATAGTAGTTATTTCCCTTGTATTACTATCTAGATATAGACACGACAACAATCACTGTTTCTGACACATGGCGAGATACGGTAATATACAGATACTGGCGTAAGATTTCGAACCAAGTCAACGCATGTAGTTCAGTAAGACTGTTTTCAGTTGAAGACTTGTTGTATCAAAAGTTCCAAACAAGAAAGTTCAAAGTAGAAAATCACCCCCTTAAATTACCTTGATTTTGGTTTTTACTGTCTGGTGAAGTTTTATCACGAAATGATGTAAACTAGTTTATCAGTTCACAAGACAGACGAAGTGTGGAACGAAACACTGGGGAGAATTGATGTGAAAATGGAGTGCCTGCAGCGTTTCTGAAAAATAAAATCATCCAGGATGGGGGAGTTAGTTTAGGTATTTTGGGTTCCATGTTACATATGTCATAAGGTTTTAGGTAATCATTAATAAAATACATAATTTTGCACAGGTTTTGTGTGAATGCATTGCATTGGCTAAGGATCGCGTGATAGATTCATTACTATCATTATTATAAATCCAGTAATTCAAACATCTGCGTCGGGAAAGTTAGTTTAGGTAACTTGGATTCAATGTTACATGTGTTACAAGAAAGTTTTACATAATCATTAATAAAATTTTTGATCCATTGTTATCATTATGATTATTATTTATATCCCACGCTAAATCGACGTCTACTGCGCCATGGTTCGTGAGTCACATTTGCAAATATCGCTTCATTTCCAAAGAAAAATATGTATTTCATACCGTTCTTTTCACATCAAGACATGATGTTCAATTTTGCCATCATCTGCCTTCCATACTTTCCCAGTTTATTGTCTGGACATAGCGCCGATAATGTTCATTGAAACCGAAACGGGTTAACACATATTTAGATATTCATATTCTACACGTTAAGAAGCGGAGCATGGAGTATATCCAAGTTGTGCATTGCGTAAAATATCAACAAAATTGTACTTACGAGCTAAATGATCTCGTGCCGCCTTCGTAAATTCACCTTTGCAGTCGGTATAATATTGATTTCATTCTTTATGATATGTCATGAATTGTAGGAAACTGGAAAACATTCATAAAAGCGGATTTGCGTCTTCTACCACTTTAGTATAAAATACATGAAATTGAAAATGTTTGTTTCCTTTTGAACCGAAAGAGCTCTGATCCTAGCTTATTGTTCAGATTCAGTGACCTGCTCACAGATCAGCATCAGCGCGGCAGCAGTCGGTCACATGTACTGTACCGCGCTGAACGCTTTCCTCTGGCGACCCCTTATACCGCGCTTGGGTAACCTTCGCCTGTGCTGGCCTTGCGACTCTTTGGAAGGCGCTCTCGCACAGGCAGAAGTAATAAAAATATTCGATTCTGGTCATTAAAAATCAAAATCTACCTATGTTCCCGCCCCCCTATAGTGGCCAACTTTATATCAGTGTGATCAGTATGATTTATTCTATTTTATCGTAAAAAGAACGGTTTTGTTGCAGACATTTTGACATAACGCAAATTTTAATCTAAATTTCCTGGCCTATAATAACTAGTATTCTTAATGTAAAAACACAAAGAATTAAGAAACATTATTTGAATATAATTATAAACATAGCCTACTATACTGCACATTGATTATAATAGACAGATAAGATAAGAATAAAGATGAATTGCGGAAAACCACAACCAGATAATCAGCACACACCCGCACCCCCCCCCCCCTCACCCCGCACACGCGGAATACTTGATTAAACAAGAGTAATACACATATGTTCTCAAATAAAAGCATTTCACATATTCGCTTTTAAAAACATTGCAATTAATTATTACATCGTAATTATTAAACAAATATATTTAGAATATGGACGTTAGCATTAGACATATTCCATTGTACATTCATCCTGCATATTGCACATTATTCCTCCTACATATTGCACATTCATTATAACCAATTGTCACGTTTTTAAGCTCAGTAAACACACACACACACACACACACACACACACACACACACACACACACACACACACACACACACACACACCACAACTAGAACAAGATACAGCCTATCATGCACGGACTTTCACACGTCTCACATGACAGTCCGCGCGCGCGCGCACACACACACACACACAGTTCTCAAGAATTTAAAAGGTGGATTGAACGTGGAATAAAAGTCTTCAGAGCACTGGATTTCAACTTAAAAGTTCTGTAGCATCGTCCTGATGGCAATATCTCATAATACTTTGCTAAAATATGGGTATCGTCAGTTGCTATCTGCCTGCTTTTTTTAACCACTCGACTTTCATACAGCTCTTGCATACTAGCTTGTTTCACTCCCACAATTTTACTGCATACACTCATGACATCGTTCAAAACACGCTTACTCTTCACTCCCAAACTTCCATACCAGCACATAAATGAAACTGTGAGCACGGACTCGATACAACATCGATAATAACTTTGAAGAATATTTGAATTTATACCAACATTTCTAAGCTTCTGTAAACAAAAAATTCTAGATTGACATTTCTTATGAATGGAATCAACATTTCTGTCAAAAGTCAGCTTATTGTCTAAGATGGTCCCTAATTATCTATATTCATTGACCCTCTCCACTGTTTGACCATCAATAACAAGGTTAGCTACAGGCAAGGGGTCTTTCCGAAAATCTATTAACATTTTTGTTTTCAATACATTGAGATCCAGATAGTTTTTCTCACACCAGGAACAGAACTTTTTAATTTCACTGAAATAGCATCAAAGTTGGACAGATCTTCAATTGCTGAATCATCAGAATATTTTATGACAGGAGTTTCCTCCGTGCCTCTGCAGTCATTTGTGTACAGTGTAAAAAGAACAGGGGACAGCACTGTACCTTGGGGTGCACTAGTAGAAGTAGATTTTGGAGAAGAGTGGGCAGAATGAAAGCGGACGGACTGAGTTCTATTGAGAAGAAAACTTACTATCCAAAGAGTAAGCTTCGGATCAACATCCATGCCTAGCAGTTTGAGGGCAAGGAGATGAGGTTGTATTGTGTTAAAAGCAGAAGAGAAGTCAACAAAAAGGATACGAACAAAAGATCCCGTGTTATTCAAATGAAGGAAAGCATTATGAAGGAGAGTTAGGATAGCATCGTCAGTACTTCTGTGTGCTTTATAAGCAAACTGAAGAGAGTCAAGCCTGCTGTTCAGTGAAAGAAAGATGTCGGAGAATAATTTTTTCAAAGCATTTCATCACTACTGAAGTCAGGGCAACAGGACGGTAATCATTTAGTGCGGCTGGTTTCTTTTTCTTGGGGATAGGACAGATAGATTTTTTCCAGATGCTGGGGACAGAGCAGTCCTTCAGAGACCAGTTGAAAATTTTACACAACACGTCACACAACTGGGAAGCACATGTTTTCAGTAATTTTCCACAGATGTGTGTGTGTGGTAGTGTGTGTGTGTGTGTGTGTGTGTGTGTGTGTTCCTCCTGCGGGACGTGCAGATGTGAAGTCAAAGGGCCGAAGATGGTTTATGACCATCCCTATCTCTTTGACCACGGCGGCTTCGCGTCAGCCACTGAGATAAGGTACAGTCAACAACGGAGATAAGGTGAAGGAAGAGATAAGGTACAGATTCAGTCATATCAACATCAACCAGCAGCCTTAATGTCAAATTCCCTCTTTCCATATACACTCTCGCACACGCAAACACTAACACAGACACACGAACCTATACACAAACTTTGATAAACATACTAAATTCAAAATATATAATTCGCCATTCCACTTAAATACCAAAAACACTCTAAAATAATATGAACTGAATTACTGAGAGAGAGAGAGAGAGAGAGAGAGAGAGAGGGGGGGGGAGGGAGAGAGAGAAGCAGGATGGAGGAAGGAGAGAGACAGAGATAGAAAGAGGAAGAGAAGAGGAGATTGGATTGTGCATCAGAGAAAAAACAGAATACTGAACATGAACACAAGTAAACTTGTGCTAAAACATGAAAAGCATGCAACAAAACCACATGAATCTTAAGATATTTTACGTATGTTTCAACATTACACACATACACATACTTCAATAGTATCTAAAAGTTCAGCCTCATTGCCTGTGATTTGTTTATTGTTATGATGGCAGTTGTCTTTCTTCCCTATATGTATGCATGCATGCGTGTAAAGAAAGAAGTGATGGGAGGGGGAAGGGGGTGAGGGAAGAAGTGTGTGGGTGCGCGCGCGCGCGTGTGTGTGTGCGCGCGCGCGCGCGTGTGTGAGCGCGTGCTCAGTTATTATTTTGCCGCAGAGGGGCGTGAAAGGAGTTTTACATGCTTTTTGTCTTGGTGGCGGTTGACCCTTCAACTGTGAGTTCATGTTCTTAAATGTTATCTTACTGAATATTTTCTTATTATATCATTGAAATGTTTCACTTTATCTTAAAATGTAATTTTTGTTTTCTTACCTAAATGTTTTCTTTTAACATGATAGTTAATATGTATGCTGTGATCAAGGAAGGGTGTGCCAGTTGCTCATTCGTTTGTTTTTTCGGTTTTATCTGTTGATGAGCATTTGTCTTTTTAAATGTTATTATCTTACTGAATATTCTCCTTTTTATAATGATTGAAACGTACACACAAAACGATGCATGCGCGCGCGCGGGCGCACACGCAAAACACACACACACACAGTTGTTACACTCTGTGTAATAGTATCTTACCCACATATTTTTCTTTTTACATAATAATTGATGTGTGCATGGTGAAGGGTGTGTCAGTTTTTGTTTTTTTTGCGTTTTTTTTTGTTTTTTTTGCTGACGGGCATTTTTATTTTAAGTGAGCCTAAAGAAAATTTTCTGTTTTTCGTTGAAGCAGATAATAAAGTATTTTGAATTGAATATATGTCAAGAAAGAGAGGTAAAGGACAAGAGAGAGACGGGAGTTGGGGATTACTCCCACTGCCACAAGCAGTCACACAGTGAGCCACGGGATGATTCGATCCATTCTATTTAATTAAACCTGTGACCCCCCACCTCCCTTCTCACCCCCCTCCCCACCTCCCGCCCCTTGTTCTCCAGCCCCTTGCTCTCTCTCCAGCTATTACCTCCCCCCCAACCCCCTCAAAACTCCCTCTCTCCTAATACCCACACCTTCTTCACCAGTGTGGTCACCATCAATCGAACAATAGAGGTGCCTTTGATAGTACAGTGGTAGTCACAGGTAGTCACAGCAACAGCACAGTAACGACGTCACTTGTCAAAAGAGAAAAAAAGCTGTACAGTGGACCCGTGGTTCAAACAGGAGACAGACTGGCGAGACAGAGAGTTCAATACGTTGTTTTCGCACTGACCCGTCCACTGTAAACCTGCGAGACCCCCTGGGTGCCGTTTGATCGAATGCAGGTGGTAAAGACGATGCGGCATAGACACCCGGGGGCAAATAGGCCAGGAATTTTAGATTAAAATTTGCGTTTGGTCAAAATGTCTGCAACAAAACCGTTCTTTTTACGATAAAATAGAATAAATCATACTGATCACACTGATATAAAGTTGGCCACTATAGGGGGGCGGGTACATCAGTAGATTTTGATTTTTAATGTCCAGAATCGTATATTTTTATTATTTCTGCCTGTGCGAGAGCGCCTTACAAAAAGTTGCAAGGCAAGCAGAGGCTAAGGTTACGCAAGTGCGGTATAAGGGGTCACCAGAGGAAATCGTTCAGCGCGGTACAGTACATGTGACTGACTGCTGCCGCGCTGATGCTGATCTGTGAGCAGGTCACTGAATTTGAACAGTAAGCTAGGAACAGAGCTCTTTCGGGTCAAAAGGAAACAAACATTTTCAATTTCATGTATTTTATACTAAAGTGGTAGAAGACGCAAATCCGCTTTTATGAATGTTTTCCAGTTTCCTACCATTCATGACATATCATAAAGAATGAAATCAGTATTATACCGACTGCAAAGGTGAATTTACGAAGGCAGGACGGGATCATTTAGCTCGTAAGTACAATTTTGTTGATATTTTACGCAATGTACAACTTGGATATAATCCATGCTCCGCTTCTTAACTTGTAGAATATAAATATCTAAATATGTGTTAACCCGTTTCAGTTTCAATGCACATTATCGGCGCTATGTCCAGACAATAAACTGGGAAAGTATGGATGGCAGATGACGGCAAAATTGAACATCATGTCTTGATGTGAAAAGAATGGTATGAAACACATATTTTTCTTTGGAAATGAAGCGGTATTTGCAAATGTGACTCACGAACCCTGGCACAGTAGACGTCGATTTAGCATGGGATATAAATAATAATGATAATGATAACAATGGTTCATAAATTTTATTAATGATTATGCAAAACTTTCTTGTAATACGTGTACCATTGAATCCAAATTACCTAAACTAAGTTTCCCGATGCAGATGTTTGAATTACTGGATTTATAATAATGATAGTAATGAATCTATCACGCGATCCTTAGCCAATGCAATGCATTCAAACAAAGCCTGTGCAAAATTATGTATTTTAGTAATGATTAATGATGACGATGACGATGATTTTATATTAGTGTTACTCTTGTTCTTGCTCTTGTTTTTGTTCTTCTTGTCATTATTATTATTATCATTATGATCTTGAGAATAAAATCACTGGGAACAAGTCCAATGTGAGATAGAATAAAGAGACCAGTGTGAAATTCGTCGATAACGACAATTGTTATAACAAATCATAAGATCCCCCCCCCCTTGCCCTCCCTCCCCAACTTAAATTTTTTTTAAAGAAGATAAAATCTTCATACAATTCCGGTGATTTGGTAGTTGGACAGACATAGTTTGACTGAAGACAAGTCCATGAGTCACCGACCAGGTGTGTGAGAGAACACGTGCATTCCAAAGGCTTCATTTCCAAGTGCGAACTGGACCTTTAGGTGATATCCCTTTGGCCAGGGCCGTACAACAGGGTGTGCTTGCTGCTGGCTACACACGAGACAACTCCACCTCTTGAAACCACCGTGGTAATTACATGGGGCACTTGTTGGCACCGTGTTTTCTTCACTTTCTTGTGGCTTTTGTTGTTCGCAGACGGGTGTACCTCAGTCAACAAATAATAAAATCCAGACGAGTGTTAACCCCTTCAAACCCTAACACTACCAGCCCGCAGCCCGATACTGTTAGTGGAATGGAGTTTAACGGCGAAACTCCCTTAGGTCAGGTTTTTGAGGGCTTGGGCCTGTGAGACAGTACACTCCAGAAGATAAAGACATGACATGAACGTCCTGAAGGCAGAAGGAGACAAAGAGACCAAGACACAGAGAGGGGCAGACTTGCTTGCTTGGCCTCAGCCAATCACGATTCATTTTCTTTGTGTGTGAGTGCGTTGTGTGAATGTGTGCGCGAGCACATGTGTGTGTGTGTGTGTGTGTGTGTGTGTGGTTTAAAATGGTCACAACAGCGGACAAGGGAGGGACACCGTTCAATACCTTGTTTTCTCACCCACCCCGGGGGCGGTTTGGTTGAATGTAGGTGGTAAAGACGATGCGGTTTTGAAAGCCAGTGACAAACAGAAGAAAGTAGGATGGAAACTGTGTGTGTGTGTGTGTGTGTGTGTGTGTGTGTGTGTGTGTGCGCGCACATGTGTGTGTGAGTGCGTGTGCCATGTGTGTGTGTGTGTGTGTGTGTGTGTGTGTGTGTGTGTGTGTGGTGTAAATGGTCACAACAGAGCACAAGGGAGAGACATGCCGTTCTATACGTTGGTTTCCCACGGACCCTGGGGGGCTGTTTGGTTGAATGCAGGTGGTAAAGACGAAGCGGCTTAGACATCCGCGAGAAGGAGAAAAATGTAGGATGGAACCTGTTCCGTTTTCTTTTGTTCGTGCGTGCGTGCGTGCGTGCGTGTGTGTGTGTGTGTGTGTGGTGTAAAATGGTCACAACAGAGTACAAGGGAGAAACACCGTTCAATACATTGTTTTCAACCTGCCTCACAACTAAGACTGGTGGACGTCGTAAATACCATGACGCTGCTGTTCCCCTATGTTTTTAACTGATAAGAATATACTTCGCAGGCTCCGACTTTTTATTTTTTATTTTTTTTACTTTATACCATGTGACAAACAGACTTTTAATTAAAGAACAGAATTGTGTATGTCATGACAAAAAGAGAGGAAAAAGCACGTATATACGAAACCACGTTAAATTTACTTCTTTCAAACATTTTAGGACCGAATTTGTGAACATTCTTTAGGTATCATTATTACTATGATGATGATGACGATGATTTTATATTATTGTTACTCTTGTTCTTGTTTTTGTTCTTCTTGTCCTTCTCCTTATTATTATCATTATGATCTTGAGAATAAAATCACTGGGAACAAGTTCAATGTCAGATAGAATAAAGAGACCAGTGCGAAATTCGTCGATAATAACAATTGTTATAACAAATCATAAAATCCACCACACCCCTTGCCCTCCCTCCCCAACTTAAATTTTTTTTTTTTAAGAAGATAAAATCTTCATACAATTCTGGTGACGCGGTAGTTGGACAGACATAGTTTGACTGAAGACAAGTCGATGAGTCACTGACCAGGTGTGTGAGAGAACACGTGCATTCCAAAGACTTCATTTCCAAGTGCGAACTGAACCTTTAGGTGACATCCCTTTGGCCAGGGCCGTACAACAGGGTGTACTTGCTGCTGGCTACAGTCGAGACAACTCCACCTCTTGAAACCACCGTGGTAATTACACGGGGCACTTGTTGGCGCCGTGTTTTCCTTACTTTCTTGTGGCTTTTGTTGTTCGCAGACAGGTGTACTTGGACCTCAGTCAACACATAATAAAATCCAGAGGAGTGTTAACCCCTTCAAACCCTAACACTACCAGCCCGCAGCCTGGTACTGCTAGTGGAATGGAGTTTAATGGCAAAACTCCCTCAGGTCAGGTTTTTGAGGGCTTGGGTCTTGGGCCTGTGAGACAGTACACTCCAGAAGATAAAGACATGAAATGAACGTCCTGAAGGTAGAAAGAGACAAAGAGAGCAAGACACAGACAGGTGGCCAAGAGACTGAGGGAGAGACTGGCTTGCTTGGCCTCAGCCAATCACGATACAGATGTGTACCCCTGCCTTTGTGACGTAGACGTTGTACAATGGTGGCAACGACGACAACACCCCCTGCCGGTTATGCAATCCCAGCTGGGTTCCGATGGCTGTTCAACCGCAAACAAAACACTGTTGGACACGTGTTTGCTAACACGATGACCATTGGTCCTGTAGTCTTCACCACATCCCTACTGCCAGCTATAAAGTCAGCTCATTTAACTGACGGGCACTTCTCTCCACACGAACGACGAAAGAGACGACGTCAACAGCGTTTCACCCCAATTTCCATCATCGAAATATTGCAAGCGGAAGGCTCTTATACTGAAGAGGTGAATGTTGACAAAGATACCACAGTTCTGACGACAGAAGCTAAAGGTTGGATCATTGAGACATCCGAGGGGTCTGTGTTGAGGAGAACAGAGGGCTGGCCGTACTGAGTGAGTTAACATCGTCTCCACCCGACTCCAGTGTCAATCCTTATCGGTAAGTTCTTATTTTAGTGTTCTAAATGCATAGACCTATTACGAATTTAACAGCCATTTTCGTGCTTAGATGAAGCGATGTTACT
Organism: Babylonia areolata; assembly: GCF_041734735.1. Taxonomy (NCBI): domain Eukaryota; kingdom Metazoa; phylum Mollusca; class Gastropoda; order Neogastropoda; family Buccinidae; genus Babylonia; species Babylonia areolata. Next base: position 17,882,420 of record NC_134878.1, on the reverse strand, counting down.
GTTAGTAGATGTTGCATCCCATTTTCTGCGTATTTTAAAAATTCTGTTTTGAGGGTTATTGTACTCAATTTTAATACACTAAAGTCGACAAATCAAATATCAAAATAACTTGAGAGTCACAGATTTATGTTTGATTTCATACCCTGCTGTCATGTTTTTCCCATGAAGTGCTGATATGATGTGAATACTTATATGACACCTATCCTCTTTTAACAGCTTATGAATTTCTGACACTAAATTGTTAGTCTCATATTTTCCACCATTCTTTCCTTATTTCAGTTTTTGTAAGAAGATTTTACTTCAGCCATGATTTTGTTTGATTCATATATTGTTGTGTTACTTACGATCAACTTATACATGTGATTGCTAATACAATTTCTTTTTTTCTGGATTACAACAATATAGTTATTTTCTCTTCTTCATCTACACATCTTGCCTTTGATCTTAGTAACTCTCCCTGCATTTTATCTTGATGCAGTAAGTTCTCTGCTCTGGTAGTTTGTTTCATGTATATCACGATCACTTTTATTTTGGTTTTCTTTTTTATGCTGAGTTTCATGTTCCAGCTCACGTCCTTCTTGTCTGTATTTCTCCTTCCCCTTTTTTCATGCATATTCAATAGATAATTAACAAATAGTAATGAGTGGTAACTATCTCTATTCACAAGGTACAAAACTTCAGTTCAGTGCTGCTTACGCTACTGATTCAGCTAGCACACAGGTAAATAAAACGTGCATTTTAACAAACCCATACACTTCCTCAAAAAGGAAGTGCCCAATCATTTCACATGTGCACACAACAGCAAAGACAGAAGAAATGTGCAAACACAAATTAGCTTTTATTCAAGACTGGCATAGCGTCTTTAATCCTGAACAAGCCATACAGACCCAATGGACAATTCAGAACAAACACATGGTTGCCTTGTTGGTTTTTCAACTTCAAAACGCCAGATTTCGATCTCCAACCATTATGATATTCAAATAAAATTCAGGACTGTCCCGGTTTGGTCCATAGACATCGACAGGTAAGGTATCATGGGTGTAAGGCAAATAGTAAAGATTTTCCATCTTTGTCTTTTTTCATTTTTTTTTTCAGTTGAAATTCGAACGAATTGTTGAATAACTGGTCTTGTGCATACTCCTTTTTAAAAAAATACTATAAGAGGAGAAGTTATATTCAAAGCCCCACTCTGATATAACGATAGGCTCCAGTTTGTTTAGTTAGTGTGTGTCTTACAAACTGAGCATGATTTTTGCTTTAAGTATTGGAACACATCCCTTCTTTTTTTGTCTGTTTTCTTTATTCTTTCTTCTTTTTTTTTTTTTTAAATAGAATTGCCCGACACTTGTCAGTTTTCAGGTATAATAGAGATTGTATAAATGTATTTAGTTTTCAGGCTGTGATATATGGCGAACAATGGATACAAATATAAGGCAATAATCTGACTTTTTCAGATCATGATAACAATGATGATAATGATCATTCACAGTTCTTCTCTCCCCCAGCCAGTAACACCATGCAAACAGACAGACGGACCAACATGACACGTTATTCACTGATGCAGTACTGTGGTTTTCAGTACGTGTTGAAAGCTGCCCAGCCTCCACCACGCCAATCAACACCATGGCAGCCACACAGAGCACCTCCACCTCTTCCCTGATCTCCTCCTCTTCCTCCTACTCCAGCTCTTCACCAGAGATGGACCACCAAGAGGTATGTTTGATTTAATACACTGCTGTTCCATTGTTTCCATGAAATTCATAGTAATAACAGCTAACAATTAATTTTAGAATCAAAATTGAGAATTTTCAACCCTGAAAAAAACACAAAAAACCCACCGTTAGAAAGGCTTTTATTCCGGCAGAAAACTTCTGATCTCTTTTAGAATAAAATATAAACATTATAATTGTTGGTGAACACATATAAATAATTTAGAATGGCTTTCGTTCAACATGGAATTTTTGATCAACAAATAGTAAAGAGTGGTAACTTTCCATTCACAAGGTACACAACTTCAAGTCAGTGTTGCTTACACTACCGATTTAGCAAGGATGAGGCCAGGAGATGAAATGATTAATAAATAGTAAATAAAGAGTGGTAACTCTCTCCTCCTTTGTTAATTTCCAGTTGAAAAACCAACGAGGCAACCATGTGTTTGTTCTGTATTGTCCATGTGTTCTGTGTGGCTTGTTCAGGATTAAAGAGGCTATGCCAGTATTGAATAAAAGCTTATTTGTGTTTGCACATTTCTTCGGTCTTTGCTGCTGTGTGCACATGTCAGATGATTGATATAAGGACAGACCAGACGCTTCCTTTTTTGAGGAAGTGTCTGGGTTTGTTCCAATGTACCTTTTATTTACCTGTGTGCTAGCTGAATCGGTAGGGTAATCAGCACTGACAAGGACATTTTTGGTTTCAATACCTTTCTTAAACCTGGTTGATGAAAAGACAAAATGATGATGAGATGACCATTTGATTTTCAATGAATGTATGTGTGTACGTGTGTGTGTCTGTGTGTGTGTGTCTGTGTGTGTGTGTGTGTGTGTGTGTGTGTGTGTGTGTGTGTGTGTGTAGAATCAGTTAACGCTCAACACCACTCCCAGTACTTCACTTCCCCAGTCACTAACACTATGTAGACAGACAGACAGACAGACAGAAGGATCAACACAATAAGTGACCCAGTGATATCTGTGGTTTTCAGAACATCGAATTCCCCTGCAGCCAGGAGGACTCCGCCACCGAGTCCTTTTATGATGACACAGATGTCTGTGAGTCTCTAGTACTCACAGACTGGGACACAGAGGCGGTGTCCCTCACAGTCTACAACGGCATGAAAGGGAAATATGATGACGAGGAGGAGGAGGAGGAGGAGGAGGAAACAGACGATGAGGAAGACTGGGAGACTGTGTACAGTGATACGGAAGAAGAGGAGGAGGAAGAGGAGGTGGAAGAAATGGACACCTATTATTGATTGTATATTTTCAGCGTTTGTTTGTTGTTGCTTTTATGTACATTTTGTATATATATTTTTTACATGCGCTTTTCCTCCAAAATAAACTGACTTTCCACATGTAAAAGACCAATCTGAGGGGTTTGCGATGGAGTATGTGCAGTTATCTCTCTTTCATGGAGGAGGGTTTTGCCCCCTGCCGTCTCTCACGTTCATGAACCCGTCTCTCACAACTCTGTGCGCTTTCATTCTTATTGACTCTTTCTTTATAACGTTTTTTAGTCTTAAGCGCACACACACATACGCAAATACACACACACACACACACACACACACACACACAGCTCGTTCTCACAACACAATGCCTCAGAACAGCGCACGCGTGCGCGCACATACACGCGCGCGCACACACACACGCACACATACACACACAAACCCAAGCCCTTAGAGAGTGAAGAAAACACGGCGCAACCAAGTGCAACCAATGTAACCCAAAGTTTGGTTCGCGCCAACAAATAAACTCTTCGGAATGCACGTGTTCATTCACACACCTGGTGGTAGAAATACAGCAGTGACTCACACACTCATAGACTGTCTTCAGTCAAACTGGGTCTGTCCAACTTCGGCGTCGCCAGAGATGTACGATTGTTTTTCTTCTTCTTCTTCTTCAATATCTATATGTCACATTGAACATGTTCCCAACAATTTTTTATGCTACTACTAATAATGATGATACAAGAAAATAATAACAGCAATAAGATAATAATACCTCAAAGCCCAGAGATAAAGAATATATAAAAATTTGGTCATAAAACATTTGAAAAAAAGTGAATTCAATGCATTTAGTAATTACCTTTTTTCAGTATGTACCGCATTCTCTAGAAAGGTTCACTGAAACAATAAGTGAATTACAAAAAAGTGAATGAATAGCGGAAACAGTAATTCATACCCCCAAAAAATCCGTGAAATGACTATGTGGAGAGACCCAACTTTCTGTTTTGTGAAAGGTCTGGTGGATAGGAATAGGGAATTAAACAAATTTATAATAAAAGCTGTCTTCAATCACTTAAACAGTACAAAAGAAAGAGAATAACCCTGAAAAATATCTGAATTATTTGCAAATGTTATATACTGCCATGAATTCCAAAGAATATGGTTCACACACAGCTGTATCCTGGAAAGTCAAATGATAAGAATGATGAGAAAGGTCAGTAATACTGCAGGAGTGTCAAATGACATTGTGTTTGGGACATTCTGTCCAGCTTCCATCCCCCTCCCATCATGTATACCATCTCCCCACCCACACACACACACACACAGATCCACCCCCACCCCCAAACACACACATATACACATACACCACACACACACACAGAGATCCCCCCCGAAACACACACACACACATACACCACACACACACACACACGCGCATGCATGCACAAACACACACACTGACATTGACACAATAAACATTCAGTTCTGCATTGGTAAGGAAATACAGACTGACGTACAGACTGGGCTCTGATGTATAGATGGAAAACTGGTGCCTTCAATACACACTATACCAGGAATACTGTATGCCTATGTGGACAGAAAATCACAAATTCGCATATTTTTTCGTGTCTTAAATTAAAGAGTTTATTCCTACACTTTCCCAAAACTCAGTTACGAAAACAATTAACTCTTCATCGTTTATTTTTAGAATTAGTGCCTTTTCCTGCAGAGAACGGGCAACTTGTGCTGTGCGGTTGGCCTCAGTGACAGGTGGCACTGTCCCAGTTCACACAGCTCAGTAGTCAGTACGTTCACGTGGGTCAGCCCCGTCACTGGTATCAGCTCGGGTGGCTGCTATCTCTTTTGACAATGCCAGTTCAAACATCTGCCTAACAGTACAAGACCATAATAATGATATAATGATTATAATAATAAGTATGATGATGATAATAATAATTCCTCCTACTACTATTGTATAAATGATAGTAATAAAGTAAATATTTCATTCTCGGTGTATGGATCAAAGTAGCAGTAAATGGGGTGAGGCTGTGCCGGTCGGGGTTTATCACCGAGTGGGGGGGGGGGGGGGCGCTTCACTAGCCGGCGTGGTCTTGCCTAGACAGTCCGAGATAAAGGTCTTTTTAAAAAAAAATCTTTAAAAAAAAAGAATTAGTGCCTTTCCCAGCAGATTCCCCCAACAATGATAGAATAATCAACATTTGATTGTGGTCACTCTGTGGAAGGAAGGAGGGAAGGAAGGAATCATTCTTACATAGCGAATAATTTAGCGCAATGCAACTCAGCATACATGTAGTCCTCGTTACCTACTCTCACAAAATTCATGCACTTATACCACACACACTAACATTAATTCCAACAGATTTATAATAATAATCATTAATAATAATTACTACTACTATTACACTATAAATGATAGTAATATAATAAGTAGCAATAATAAATACTTTTCATTCTTAGTGTATGGAACGTGAATCAAAGTAGCGGTAAATGACGGGTTAGAGCTGTGCCATTCGGGGTTTATCCCCGGGGAACGCTCCGCTAACGACTGCCCCAACAACAACAAAAAAAGAAATAAAAAGAAAAAGGAGAGAGCGAGAGAGATCGTGTGGGTGCGTGCGTGTATGTATACGCGCAGGCGTGCGTAGTGCGAATATTCCTGTGTGCGCACACTCGCACGCACACTGTGTGTGTGTGTGTGTATGTGTGTGTGTGTGTGTGTGTGTGTGTGTGTGTGTGTGTGTGTGTGTGTGTGTGTGTGTGTGTGTGTGTGTGTGTGTTCCTTCTTCGATAAGATAAGATAAGAATAACTTTATTATCTCCAACTGGAGAAATTTGGTCAGGTGCATTATCACAACATAGACAAGTAAACAACATGGGGACCATAACTGTAAAAGTCAACAACAGCTTTTACGAATATTACGAAGATACAAATGTAAAAAAATATCACATACATCGTTTCATACATACATCCACACAATGCAGGTAATAACTAGTATTCTTAATGTAAAAACACAAAGAATTAAGAAACATTATTTGAATATAATTATAAACATAGCCTACTATACTGCACATTGATTATATTAGACAGATAAGATAAGAATAAAGATGAATTGCGGAAAACCACAACCAGATAATCAGCACACACCCGCACCCCCCCCATCCCCACCCCATACACGCGGAATACTTGATTAAACAAGAGTAATACACATATGTTCTCAAATAAAAGCATTTCACATATTCGCTTTTAAAAACATTGCAATTAATTATTACATCGTAATTATTAAACAGAAATATATTTAGAATATGGACGTTAGCATTAGACATATTCCATTGTACATTCATCCTGCATATTGCACATTATTCCTCCTACATATTGCACATTCATTATAACCAATTGTCACGTTTTTAAGCTCAGTAAACACACACACACACACACACACACACACACACACACACACACACACCACAACTAGAACAAGGTACAGCCTATCATGCACGGACTTTCACACGTCTCACATGAGAGTCCGCGCGCGCGCACACACACACACACACACACAGTTCTCAAGAATTTAAAAGGTGGATTGAACGTGGAATAAAAGTCTTCAGAGCACTGGATTTCAACTTAAAAGTTCTGTAGCATCGTCCTGATGGAAATATCTCATAATACTTGCTAAAATATGGGTATCGTCAGTTGCTATCTGCCTGCTTTTTTTAACCACTCGACTTTCATACAGCTCTTGCATACTAGCTTGTTTCACTCCCACAATTTTACTGCATACACTCATGACATCGTTCAAAACACGCTTACTCTTCATACCAGCACATAAATGAAACTGTGAGCACGGACTCGATACAACATCGATAATAACTTTGAAGAATATTTGAATTTATACCAACATTTCTAAGCTTCTGTAAACAAAAAATTCTAGATTGACATTTCTTATGAATGGAATCAACATTTCTGTCAAAAGTCAGCTTATTGTCTAAGATGGTCCCTAATTATCTATATTCATTGACCCTCTCCACTGTTTGACCATCAATAACAAGGTTAGCTACAGGCAAGGGGTCTTTCCGAAAATCTATTAACATTTTTGTTTTCAATACATTGAGATCCAGATAGTTTTTCTCACACCAGGAACAGAACTTTTTAATTTCACTGAAATAGCATCAGAGTTGAAATGAAATGAAATGAAATTATGGTGCTTAGAGCCTCGCCGACCACTAAGGCCATCTCAAGGCTATCGCCGCGTCAATTACTACTACAAGGCTAAAAAAACCAACCAATTAAAACGAGAAACCACTTCAAACTTTCCACTCCAAAGTTTAAAAAAAAAACTTTCATAGTTTAAAACCTTCAAATCTGGTTAAAAAGGTTCACTTCTTTTAAGAAGTCCATCAGCGCCCACGGAGGGACATCACGAAACAAAGTCTTCAAAGAAACCGCCGTGTAATGTCTGCGTCTAACGTCATGCAGATCCCAACAGTCAAGGAGCACGTGTTTCACGGTGAGAGGCTCGTCACAGGGAACGCATCGAGGGGCCTCCTCCCCCTTCAACAAGTAAGAATGAGTAAAAAAAGTGTGCCCCGTACGCAGTCTGCACAGCACAGATTCCTCCTTTCTGTTCTTCACCCCCGAAGGGAGGGTCTCCCCCAGGTCCGGACGGATCTGGAAGAGCTTGTTGTCTATCTGGGTGTTCCATTTCTCTTGCCAAAGATCTTTAACGTAAGAATTGACCTTCCGCTTCATGTCTGTATAGGGTACCAAGGATCTGGACAATTCTTTCTTTACAGCGTTCCTGGCCAGCAGGTCCGCCCTTTCGTTACCACGAATGCCAACATGTCCGGGAACCCAGGCCAACACAACCTCGTATCCTTTCTTCGTTGCGAGAGTAAAAGTTTCATAAAATTCCAGCAGTTTGGGATGAGTGATATTCCTGCAGGCGATCGCCTCCAGGGCTGATAAGGAGTCGGAAAAGATCATGAATCTCTTCTGTTTGGAAGAGAGAACCATTTTTAACCCCAGGACCAGTGCGGTCAGTTCCGCGGTGTATACCGAGCTGTCAGACAGGATGTGTTCCGTTGAGGGCCGGTCAGGAAAGGCGGGACAGAACGCAGATGCGGCGACTCCGTCCTCTGACTTGGAACCGTCAGTGAAGATGCCTTGAAAGGTGGGGAATTTGTGGCACAGTTCCGAAAAGTAGGTTCTGTAGGCCAGAGAGCTGGTGGTGTCCTTACGGTACGAGGCCAGATCGAATCGGACCTCAGGTGTTGTAAAGGTCCACGGGGGGCTGTCAGGGAACTTAGAGAAATCTGAGATGCCACCGACATCCAGATCGGCATTTTCCAAGTGCGGCTGAATGCGGAGTCCGAGAGGAGGTATGCAGTTTGGGTTGTCTGTAAATTTCTTATCGAAAGGGTTGTTGAATACAGCATCGTAAGCAGGGTTTGTAGGTTCCGAAAACAATTTCAAATAATAGTTCAGGGTCAGCTTCAGTCTGCGGTTGGAAAGAGGTGGTTCCCCCGCCTCTGCATACAGACTGTGCACAGGGGTGGTGCGGAAAGCACCCAAGCTGAGACGGAGCCCTTGGTGGTGTACAGGGTCCAACAGTTTCAGGTAGGACGGTCTGGCCGAGCCGTATACAACACTTCCATAATCCAGTTTGGACCGGACCAGGGCTCTGTAGAGGTGCAAGAGAGTCCTCTTATCAGCACCCCAGTTTGTGTGTGCCACAACTCGGATGATGTTCAGGGCTTTTAGGCAAGATATTTTCAGCTGTTTAATGTGGCTGAGAAAATTCAGCTTCTGATCGAAGACGACCCCTAGAAATCTGGCTTCCTTGACCGCCGGGATGGTGGATGTTCCCAGACGGATTTCAGGGTCCTGATAGAATTGGCGAAAATTATGAAAGTGGATGCATTCAGTTTTGGAGGACGAAAATGTGAAGCCATTCTCCTCTGCCCAACACTGGATTTTGTTGACGCAGAGCTGAAGCCGTCGCTGGATGCTGGCGTACGTGCTGCCGGTTGCATATAAAGCAAAATCATCCACGAACAGCGAGCTGTCCGATCCTTTCTGAACGGATTGAACGATGTCATTAATTTTGATACTGAACAGAGCAGGCGACAGGATGCTCCCCTGCGGGACACCCAGCTCCTGCTCGTGAATGTCGGACAGGGTGGTGCCGACTCTCACCTGGAATTGTCTGTCTTGTAAAAAATTGTGGATAAACTGAGGCAGGTGTCCTCGGAAGCCGAGCTTGTGCAAGTCGGAAAGAATACCAAATTTCCACGTGGTATCGTAAGCTTTCTCCAGGTCAAAAAATATGGCCACCACATGTTGTTTGTTGACGAAAGCATTTCTTATCGTGGTTTCCAGACGAACCAGATGGTCAACGGTAGAGCGATGCTTGCGGAAACCGCACTGTTCCTTCGCCAGAAGGCCGTCGGTCTCTAGTTTCCACATCAGTCTACCGTTGACCATCTTCTCCATCAGTTTGCAGACGCAGCTGGTCAGTGCAATTGGGCGGTAGTTGGAGGGGTTCGAGGGGTCTTTTCCCGGTTTCGGCAGCGGGATTATGAGGGCTTTCCGCCAGGAGGGTGGAAAGAAGCCTGTGACCCAGATGTGGTTATAAACTTTAAGCAGGGTGTCCAGACAGGTTTGGGGAAGGTGCTTTAGGAGTTTATAATGGACTTCGTCCATTCCTGGACAGGAATCCGTACAGGTCTGAAGGGCAGATTTAAGTTCGTTCATTGTGAAAGGAAGGTTGTAATTCTCTGTGTTGTCGGAAAAGAAGTTACATGGTGTTTTTTCTGACAGGTTTTTGGTTTTAAGAAAGCGAGCAGATTTGTTAGCAGATCTCGAGTTCTGTTCTATTGTGGAGGCAAGCAAATTGGCAACTGCTTTCTTCTCTGTGACCAGAGCGTCTGAAAGTTTAAGATGGTGGAAGGTCGGGCATGCGTTTTTGCCCTTAATTCTTTTTAAAACCCTCCACACTTTCTTCTTGGGTGTGTTGGAGGTTAAGGAAGAGCAGAAATCTCTCCAAGACTTCCTCTGGCTCTTTTTAAAAACATACCTGGCTTTCGCCCTCAGCTGTTGATGGGTTCGAACGCTATCGGACTCCGGTCTCCGAAAGACGCGTCGCTGCGCTCTCTTCCGAGACTTGCGGGCCTCCCGACATTCCGCGTTGAACCAGGGCGTTCTAGGGACCTGAGGCTTGGAGGTAGACGATGGGACTGCTGCTTTGGCGCAATCTAAAACGATCCGAGTCAGAGCGTCAGCAGGGTCCTTGCTTTTCAATACTGTTTCTTCCTGCAGCTCCGCTCTTATCTTGGTGGTAAAAAAACTCCAGTCTGCTTTGTCGTAGTACAGGCGATCAGGCAGAGAGTCACCTTCTCCATCTGTGGGGCGGAGGATGACAGGAAAGTGGTCACTCCCGTGCAGATCGTCGTGCACTTTCCACTCGTAGTCCAGGACCAACGATGGATCGCAGACCGACAGATCTAAACACGAGAGCTTTCCAGAGGACAGATGCAGGTAAGTGGGAGACTTGTCGTTAAGACAGCACAAGTCCATGTCAGAGAGAAGGTTTTCTAAGAGAAGACCTCGGGCTGATGTCATCTCACTTCCCCAGAGCGGGGAGTGTCCGTTGAAGTCGCCCAACAGTAAAAACGGACGTGGGAGCTGGTCGACCAGGTTCATGAGGTCCTGCCTCAGAACACGGACGGAAGGGGGAAGGTAGAGAGAGCAGACAGTGATGGTTTTCTCGAGCGTGACTCTGACTGCCACCGCCTGTAAAGGGGTGCTTAAAAGAACTGTACTGTATAAAAGGGACTTTCGAATAAAAAGAGCGACACCTCCCGTCAACCCCTCTTGCTTCGGTTGAGCGGGTTTAAAAACGGAGTTAAAACCAGAGAGAGATAAAACCTTGCCATCTCTTTGCAGAGTCTCCTGCAGTGCCAGCACTGAAGGTTTCAAAGCACGACAAAGCAGCTGGAGTTCCTGGAAGTTGGCACAGAATCCCCGGATATTCCAGTGGATCACTGCCATTAAAAAGGTTTTTTTTTTTTTAAAATAAAAAAAATAAAGCAGCAGCCTATTCCATCGCTACCCCCTGCTCCTCCACTTGCGGTGGCTCAAGGTCCGCCAGGATGGAATATTTGTTCTTTGACATAAATTTTTCAGGTTCCGACCGGGTCGAAATATCCACCACCTCGGCCCCTCCCGATCCCGCCGTGGCCGCAGCCCTCCCCTCCTTGAGTTTTGGAGGTGCGGGGGGCTTCCGGCCACTTCCGCCAGCCCGAGGGCCAGGCAGACGAGAGGCGGGGCGAGGGGGGCCGGGGGGTGGGGTGGGGCGGGAGGCGGACAACGTGCCTCCGCCCGAGGCTTTTCTCTCCCGCCCAGCAGCCCCTGAGGACTGCCGCGCAGGATGGGAAGGGGTGGACACAGCGCCTCCACCCAAGGCCAACGGTTCCGACGAGGCGGTTAAGTCGTCCGTCTGCGTTCCTGTGGACGTCGTCTGGACTGCGACGTCCACCGTCCCGGATCTGACGACAGAGGCATACGACGTCCTAGGCGACGCGGCCTCCACCTGTTTCCTTGCCTCAAAGAAGGAAATTTTCTGTTCTGTCTTGACTTTCTGAATTTGTTTTTCTTTCTTCCAGGCGGGGCAGTCCTTCGATGAGGACGGGTGGCCACCTCCGCAGTTCGCACACAGGGCTGAACTGACGCAATCGCCCTGGTGCGCCGCCTTCGAACAGGTGCCACACGCCTCTTCCTCCTTACATCTGTCTCTCACGTGTCCGAATTTCTGACACTTAAAGCATCTCAGAGGGGACGGTACGTACAGGCTGACATTAACTAGCAGGTATCCGACCCGAATGTCCTTGGGGACATCCGGGCAGCAGAAGGTGAGGAAGAAAGTGTTGGTCGGGACTCTGTCCGACCCCTTCCTCACCGTCACCCTGTACACATCGGTCACTCCCTGAGAGGACAGTTCGCTCTTGATCTCGGCCTCAGACACACCTTTCAACTCCGGGCATCTGATGACTCCCTTAGAGCAGTTGAGACCTTTGTGAGGGGAAATCTTCACAGCCCTATCCACGAAAGTGGTCGCCTTCAGAAGGAGCTGTGTCTGTCTTTTGGATTCTGTCTGTACTAAAAACGCTCCGCTCCTCAGCCTCTTGATGGATCTGAGCGATCCTGCCAGGCACTGAAAGCCCTTCTGGACAGCGAAGGGGCTGAGAGCTGACAAGGGTTTGTCGTCATCAGCGCCCTCCATCACTAGCCATGATGGCCAAAAACCAGAGGTCTCGACGACCTCCGACTCAGAGTCTGAGTCGTCCGTTCCCTGTCGTCGTCTTTTTCCGAGTTTGGGGGGGTGTATTTGTTTAGGATTCATGTTGAAAGAAAAATGTGAATTCATCCCTCCCTTACCCACCCACCATGGGGTCCAACTTAGGGGCCAGGGTCAAGGGAACACCAGCTTGACCCCTTCCAGGTTTCGGGAGGGATATACAACCAGCAGCCCAGCTCCAACGTGCTCCCCCCCGATCATGCCCAGCTCCCGGGGACAGAGAGCCGAGCACTACGGGGGTTACCTTCGTCAGCCACTAAACTGCCAGTCTTGACCCAGCCCCACGAAGGGGTAGCCGATTGACACACACGGGCCAATGTGTGCCGCCTGTCTTAGGAGAGGTCCGAGCCAAAGGGATGTGTTGAGAGCAGCGTGCTCTCTCAATCCCCAGGATCTCATTCCCCTCCATCACAGGTCGCGCCGCACGGCAAACACGGCGGGCCTAAAGAAGGCCGCAGAGAAAAAAAGAATGTGGAAAAGAAGGCTTGATGGGGAGCTGAGGACAGAAAAGAGGCGGTAAAAAGAAGAACAAAGAATAGCGAAAGGGACAGTGGGTCACGTTTAGTTTGGGCCTCACTCACGACCTGTTCGGCATGGGAAGCCCTATCAGGGGCATCAGTACAAAACCACCACTTATTCAGCCCTAACAGCTACGATGGCTATGTAGGCTGTCAATTAAGACCTGGGACCAGAGCACCAAACCCCAAGAAGCACTGATGCCCCCGCCGACATAGCTCGCTCGATCACTGGCCACTAAGCCTCCCGACCACGACAAGGTAGTGACCCTCCCGGGAGTGGGTCAGGAGAACACCAGCCTGACCCCCTCCAGGTTTCGGGAGGAGCATCAGAGTTGGACAGATCTTCAATTGCTGAATCATCAGAATATTTTATGACAGGAGTTTCCTCCGTGCCTCTGCAGTCATTTGTGTACAGTGTAAAAAGAACAGGGGACAGCACTGTACCTTGGGGTGCACCAGTAGAAGTAGATTTTGGAGAAGAGTGGGCAGAATGAAAGCGGACGGACTGAGTTCTATAGAGAAGAAAACTTACTATCCAAAGAGTAAGCTTCGGATCAACATCCATGCCTAGCAGTTTGAGGGCAAGAAAATGAGACTGTATTGTGTTAAAAGCAGAAGAGAAGTCAACAAAAAGGATACGAACAAAAGATCCCGTGTTATTCAAATGAAGGAAAGCATTATGAAGGAGAGTTAGGATAGCATCGTCAGTACTTCTGTGTGCTTTATAAGCAAACTGAAGAGAGTCAAGCCTGCTGTTCAGTGAAAGAAAGAAGATGTCAGAGAATAATTTTTTCAAAGCATTTCATCACTACTGAAGTCAGGGCAACAGGACGGTAATCATTTAGTGCGGCTGGTTTCTTTTTCTTGGGGATAGGACAGATAGATTTTTTCCAGATGCTGGGGACAGAGCAGTCCTTCAGAGACCAGTTGAAAATTTTACACAACACGTCACACAACTGGGAAGCACATGTTTTCAGTAATTTTCCACAGATGTGTGTGTGTGGTAGTGTGTGTGTGTGTGTGTGTGTGTGTGTGTGTGTGTGTGTGTGTGTGTGTGTGTTCCTTCAGTGATGTGTGTGTGTGGTAGTGTGTGTGTGTTCCTCCTGTGGGACGTGCAGATGTGAAGTCAATGGGCCGAAGATGGTTTATGACCATCCCTATCTCTTTGACCATGGCGGCTTCGCGTCAGCCACTGAGATAAGGTACAGTCAACAACGGAGATAAGGTGCAGGAAGAGATAAGGTACAGATTCAGTCATATCAACATCAACCAGCAGCCGTAATGTCAAATTCCCTCTTTCCATATACACTCTCGCACACGCAAACACTAACACAGACACACGAACCTATACACAAACTTTGATAAACATACTCAATTCAAAATATATAATTCGCCAATCCACTTAAATAAATACCAAAAACACTCTAAAATAATTTGAACTGAATTACTGAGAGAGAGAGAGAGAGAGAGGGGGGGGGGGGGGGGGCAGGGAGAGAGAGAAGCAGGATGGAGGAAGGAGAGAGACAGAGATAGAAAGAGGAAGAGAAGAGGAGATTGGATTGTGCATCAGAGAAAAAACACAATACTGAACATGAACACAAGTAAACTGTGCTAAAACATGAAAAGCATGCAACAAATCCACATGAATCTTTAGATATTTTACGTATGTTTCAACATTACACACATACTTCAATAGTATCTAAAAGTTCAGCCTCATATATGTCAAGAAAGAGAGGTAAAGGACAAGAGAGAGACGGGAGTTGGGGATTACTCCCACTGCCACAAGCAGTCACACAGTGAGCCACGGGATGATTCGATCCATTCTTTTTAATTAAACCTGTGATCCCCCACCTCCCTTCTCACCCCCCTTCCGCATCCCCTGCCCCTTGTTCTCTGGCCCCTTGCTCTCTCTCCAGCTATTACCTCCCCCCCAACCCCCTCAAAACCCCCTCTCTCCTAATACCCACACCTTCTTCACCAGTGTGGTCACCATCAATCTAACAATAGAGGTGCCTATGATAGGACAGTGGTAGTCACATCAACAGCACAGTAACGACGTCACTTGTCAAAAGAGAAAAAAGCTGTACAGTGGACCCGTGCTTCAAACAGGAGACAGACTGGCGAGACAGAGAGTTCAATACGTTGTTTTCGCACTGACCCGTCCACTGTAAACCTGCGAGACCCCCTGGGTGCCGTTTGATTGAATGCAGGTGGTAAAGACGATGCGGCATAGACACCCGGGGGCAAATAGGCCAGGAATTTTAGATTAAAATTTGCGTTAGGTCAAAATGTCTGCAACAAAACCGTTCTTTTTACGATAAAATAGAATAAATCATACTGATCACACTGATATAAAGTTGGCCACTATAGGGGGGGCGGGAACATCAGTAGATTTTGATTTTTAATGTCCAGAATCGTATATTTTTTATTATTTCTGCCTGTGCGAGAGCGCCTTACAAAAAGTTGCAAGGCAAGCAGAGGCGAAGGTTACGCAAGTGCGGTATAAGGGGTCACCAGAGGAAATCGTTCAGCGCGGTACAGTACATGTGACTGACTGCTGCCGCGCTGATGCTGATCTGTGAGCAGGTCACTGAATTTGAACAGTAAGCTAGGAACAGAGCTCTTTCGGGTCAAAAGGAAACATTTTCAATTTCTTGTATTTTATACTAAAGTGGTAGAAGACGCAAATCCGCTTTTATGAATGTTTTCCAGTTTCCTACCATTCATGACATATCATAAAGAATGAAATCAGTATTATACCGACTGCAAAGGTGAATTTACGAAGGCAGGACGGGATCATTTAGCTCGTCAGTACAATTTTGTGATATTTTACGCAATGCACAACTTGGATATACTCCATGCTCCGCTTCTTAACGTGTAGAATATAAATATCTAAATATGTGTTAACCCGTTTCGGTTTCAATGAACATTATCGGCGCTATGTCCAGACAATAAACTGGGAAAGTATGGATGGCAGATGACGGCAAAATTGAACATCATGTCTTGATGTGAAAAGAACGGTACGAAATACATATTTTTCTTTGGAAATGAAGCCGTATTTGCAAATGTGACTCACGAACCCTGGTGCAGTAGACGTCGATTTAGCGTGGGATATAAATAATAATCATAATGATAACAATGGATCATAAATTTTATTAATGATTATGTAAAACTTTCTTGTAACACGTGTACCACTGAATCCAAGTTACCTAAACTAAGTTTCCCGACGCAGATGTTTGAATTACTGAATTTATAATAATGATAGTAATGAACCTATCACGCGATCCTTAGCCAATGCAATGCATTCACACAAAGTCTGTGCAAAATTATGTATTTTATTAATGATTACCTAAAACCTTATGACATATGTAACATGGAACCCAAAATACCTAAACTAACTCCCCCACCCTGGATGATTTTATTTTTCAGAAACACCGCAGGCACTCCATTTTCACATCAATTCTCCCCAGTGTTTCGTTCCACACTTCGTCTGTCTTGTGAACTGATAAACTAGTTTACATCATTTCGTGATAAAACTTCACCAGACAGCAAAAGCCAAAATCAAGGTAATTTAAGGGGGTGATTTTCTACTTTGAACTTTCTTGTTTGGAACTTTTGATGCAACAAGTCTTCAACTGAAAACAGTCTTACTGAACTACATGCGTTGACTTGGTTCGAAATCTTACGCTAGTATCCGTATATTACCGTATCTCGCCATGTGTCAGAAACAGTGATTGTGTCTAAACTTAATCGGATCAGAGATAAATGTACAAACAAACCATAACAATGACGAAATTAACATACAGTTTTGTCTTAATCGGATCAGAGATAAATGTACAAACAAACCATAACAACGACGAAATTAACATACACAGTTTTGTTTTTCTTGTTGTTTTTTTTTTTTTTAATATAGCAACCACGGGGTGCGAATGAACATATTGGAGATTTCCGTGTAACATATGTACATCTCACACGCTGTCGGAAACAACACATTCTCTGAATCTGTGTTCAAACACACACGATTGAAGGGTGTTTGTCAAACAGATTTATGCTTTCCCGCGATGAATCCGCATGATTTATGTGGAAACAGTTCTAAATTTGTTTACATGTATATTTTTATTGGGTCGTTTACATGCACTGAAGTAACACAGAAAAGCAGACCTGAAAATTAATATGCGACGTCGATTGCATTTAAACAGTCATTTTTTTTCAGAAAATGAGTGTATGTGCTGCAGAAAGTAGATGTGTTGACCACCTGTTGCAAGTAAAGAACGTGTAGTGTATTAATGAATGTGCTTGCCTTTGAATGAATAAAAATACGTCAAGAGGAACGGGTTGTTTACGTCTGTCGCACGGGT
Source organism: Babylonia areolata (assembly GCF_041734735.1). Classification (NCBI taxonomy): domain Eukaryota; kingdom Metazoa; phylum Mollusca; class Gastropoda; order Neogastropoda; family Buccinidae; genus Babylonia; species Babylonia areolata. The sequence goes on along the minus strand of NC_134878.1, from coordinate 17,865,226 downwards.
TTTTTTGCGTAATATTTCAAACTTAATGTACCATTTTTACTGATGATCAATGTTTTAGTATCACAACGAATGAATATAGATCAGGTCTGTATGTACTGGATTTTAATCAGGTTTGAACTTATTTGTTTCTGACCACTTCATGTTTAGACACATTGCCATGTCACAAAATGGCGCCGAAATTTTGGATGTTTTTAATAATTTTCAATACATTTAAGACACAAAAACAAACCATATTCTCACAAAATTGTTGCAGACATTTCTCTAATGAATTGCAATCCTGATAACAAGTGAAACGTTTGAATAATCATTGTAAACATGTGTTTATACTGAATCAGACTGAGAGACCCCCATTTCCAACAATGTTCTGGAGACTGACCCATTTTCATTTTCCAGGCAGTCTTCGCTCTTCATGACTCTCTGATGCACTTCATTTTGCCACCTTCATACTCCAGCCAGATACATTTTCTTTCCCATGCTAAACCGACGTGTCTACTGCAGCAGGGTTCGTGAGCCACATTTGCAAATACCGCTTCATTTCCAAAGAAAAATATATATTTCATACCGTTCTTTTTACATGAAGACATGATGTTGGTCGATTTTGCCATCATCTGCCTTCCATGCTTTCTGAATTGATTGTCTGGACAGTGCTCCGACAATGTTCATTGAAACAAACCTAGTTAACAGGTATTGAGATATTCATATACTACACGTTAATAAGCAGAGCATGAAGTATTTCCAAGTTGTGCATTGCGTAAAATGTCAACATAATTCTTCCTGCGAACTAAATGATCATGTGCTGCCTTCGTATATTCACCTTTGCAGTGGGTATAATACCGATTTCATTCTTTATGAAATGTCAGGACTGGTAAGAAACTGTAAAACATTCATAAAAGCAAACTTGCGTTTTCTACCAATTTAGTATGTAATAGATGAAATTAAAAATTTTGTTTCTTTTTGACCCCAGAGAGTTCTCTTATTTTCTGTACGGTATCTGTCATCAGCCGCAGTGACCTACTAACAGAGGTATAGGACAGCATCAGCGCGGCAGCAGTCAACCACAAGTACTGTACCGCGCTAAACACTTTCCTCTGGCGACCCCTTATACCGCGCTTGCATAACCCTTGCTTGCTCATGCCTTGCGGATCTTTGTAAGGCGCTCTCTCATGGCCAAATGTGTGAGAAATAATTATTAGAAATCAAAATCTAATCATGTTCCCGCCCACCTACAGCGGTGAAGTTTATATCAACGTGATCAGTATGATTTATTCCATTTTATCGTGAAAAGAACGGTTTTGTTGCAGACATTTTGACCATTTTTGTATCTGTCCTGGACTAAAAAAGAAGAAAGTAGAATGGAAACTGTTCCATTTTCTTTGTGTGTGAGTGCGTTGTGTGAATGTGTGTGCGAGCACATGTGTGTGTGTGTGTGTTTGTGTGTGTGTGTGTGGGGGGGTTAAAATGGTCACAACAGAGGACAAGGGAGAGACAGTGTTCAATACCTTGTTTTCTCACCCACCCCGGGGGCTGTTTGGTTGAATGCAGGTGGTAAAGACGATGGGGTTTTGAAAGCCAGTGACAAACAGAAGAAAGTAGGATGGAAACTGTGTGTGTGTGTGTGTGTGTGTGTGTGTGTGCGCGCACATGTGTGTGTGTGTCTGTGTGTGTGTGAGTGTGTGTGCCATGTGTGTGTGTGTGTGTGTTTGTGTGTGTGTGTGGTGTAAATGGTCACAACAGAGCACAAGGGAGAGACATGCCGTTCTATACGTTGGTTTCCCACGGACCCTGGGGGGCTGTTTGGTTGAATGCAGGTGGTAAAGACGAAGCGGCTTAGACATCCGCAACAAGGAGAAAAATGTAGGATGGAAACTGTTCCGTTTTCTTTTGTTCGTGCGTGCGTGTGTGTGCGTGTGTGTGTGGTGTAAAATGGTCACAACAGAGTACAAGGGAGAAACACCGTTCAATACATTTTTTTCAACCTGTCCTGACAACTAAGACTGGTGGACGTCGTCAATACCATGACGCTGCTGTTCCCCTATGTTTTTAACTGATAAGAATATACTTCGCAGGCTCCGACTTTTTATTTATTTATTTTTTTTACTTTATACCATGTGACAAACGGACTTTTAATTAAAGAACAGAATTGTGTATGTCATGATAAAAAGAGGAAAAAGCACATATATACGAAACCACATTAAATTTACTTCTTTCAAACATTTTAGGACCGAATTTGTGAACATTCTTTAGGTATCATTATTACTATGATGATGATGACGATGATTTTATATTATTGTTACTCTTGTTCTTGTTTTTGTTCTTCTTGTCCTTCTCCTTATTATTATCATTATGATCTTGAGAATAAAATCACTGGGAACAAGTTCAATGTCAGATAGAATAAAGAGACCAGTGCGAAATTCGTCGATAATAACAATTGTTATAACAAATCATAAAATCCACCACACCCCTTGCCCTCCCTCCCCAACTTAAATTTTTTTTTTTTAAGAAGATAAAATCTTCATACAATTCTGGTGACGCGGTAGTTGGACAGACATAGTTTGACTGAAGACAAGTCGATGAGTCACTGACCAGGTGTGTGAGAGAACACGTGCATTCCAAAGACTTCATTTCCAAGTGCGAACTGAACCTTTAGGTGACATCCCTTTGGCCAGGGTCGTACAACAGGGTGTACTTGCTGCTGGCTACAGTCGAGACAACTCCACCTCTTGAAACCACCGTGGTAATTACACGGGGCACTTGTTGGCGCCGTGTTTTCCTTACTTTCTTGTGGCTTTTGTTGTTCACAGACAGGTGTACTTGGACCAGTCAACACATAATAAAATCCAGAGGAGTGTTAACCCCTTCAAACCCTAACACTACCAGCCCGCAGCCTGGTACTGCTAGTGGAATGGAGTTTAATGGCGAAACTCCCTCAGGTCAGGTTTTTGAGGGCTTGGGGCTGTGAGACAGTACACTCCAGAAGATAAAGACATGAAATGAACGTCCCGAAGGTAGAAGGAGACAAAGAGAGCAAGACACAAACAGGTGGCCAAGAGACTGAGGGAGAGACTGACTTGCTTGGCCTCCGCCAATCACGATACAGATGTGTACCCCTGCCTTTGTGACGTAGACGTTGTACAATGGTGGCAACGTCGACGACACCCCTTGCCGGTTATGCAATCCCAGCTGGGTTCCGATGGCTGTTCAACCGCAAACAAAACACTGTTGGACACGTGTTTGCTAGCACGATGACCATTGGTCCTATAGTCTTCACCACATCCCTACTGCCAGCTATAAAGTCAGCTCATTTAACTGACGGGCACTTCTCTCCACACGAACGGCGAAAGAGACGACGTCAACAGCGTTTCACCCCAATTTCCATCCTCGAAATATTGCAAGCGGAAGGCTCTTATACTGAAGAGGTGAATGTTGACAAAGATACCACAGTTCTGACGACAGAAGCTAAAGGTTCGATCATTGAGACATCCGAGGGGTCTGTGTTGAGAACAGAGGGCTGGCCGTACTGAGTGAGTTAACATTATCTCCACCCGACTCCAGTGTCAATCCTTACCGGTAAGTTCTGATTTGAGTGTTCTAAATGCATAGACCTATTACGAATTTAACAGCCATTTTCGTGCTTAGATGAAGCGATGTTACTGTTAGTAGATGTTGCATCCCATTTTCTGCGTATTTTAAAAATTCTGTTTTGACGGTTATTGTACTCAATTTTAATACACTCAAGTCGACAAATCAAATATCAAAATAACTTGAGAGTCACAGATTTATGTTTGATTTCATACCCTGCTGTCATGTTGTTCCCATAAAGTGCTGTTGTAAGGTTTATATGATATGAATACTTATATGACACCTATCCTCTTTTGACAGCTTATGAATTTCTGACACTAAATTGTTACTCATATTTTCCACCATTCTTTCCTTATTTCAGTTTTTGTAAGAAGATTTTACTTCAGCCATGATTTTGTTTGATTCATATATTGTTGTGTTACTTACGATCAACTTAGACATGCGATTGCTAATACAATTTCTTTTTTTTCTGGATTACAACAATATAGTTATTTTCTCTTCTTCATCTTGCCTTTGATCTTAGTAACTCTCCCTGCATTTTATCTTGATGCAGTAAGTTCTCTGCTCTGTTTCATGTATATCACGATCACTTTTATTTTGGTTTTCTTTTTTATGCTGAGTTTCATGTTCTAGCTCGCGTCCTTCTTGTCTGTATTTCTCCTTCCCCCTTTTTTTTTTTGCATGCATATTCAATAGATATTTAACAAATAGTAATGAGTGGTAACTGTCTCTACTCACAAGGTACAAAACTTCAGTTCAGTGCTGCTTACGCTACTGATTCAGCTAGCACACAGGTAAATAAAACGTGCATTTTAACAGACCCATACACTTCCTCAAAAAAGAAGTGCCCGACCATTTCACATGTGCACACAACAGCAAAGACAGAAGAAATGTGCAAACACAAATTAGCCTTTATTCAAGACTGGCATAGCGTCTTTAATCCTGAACAAGCCACACAGACCCAATGGACAATTCAGAACAAACACATGGTTGCCTCGTTGGCTTTTCAACTTCAGAACACCAGATTTCAATCTCCAACCATTATGATATTCAAATAAAATTCAGGACTGTCCCGGTTTGGTCCATAGACATCGACAGGTAATGTATCATGGGTGTAAAGCAAATAGTAAAGATTTTCCGTCTTTCTCTTTTTTTTTCAGTTGAAATTCGAACGAATTGTTGAATAACTGGTCTTCTGCATACTCGTTTGTTTTTTTTAAAAATACTATAAGAGGAGAAGTTATATTCAAAGCCCCACTCTGATATAACGATAGGCTCCAGTTTGTTTAGTTAGTGTGTGTCTTACAGAGCATAAATTTTGCTTTAAGTATTGGAACACATCCCTTCTTTTTTTGTCTGTTTTCTTTCTTCTTTCTTTTTTTTTTTTTTTTTTTAATAGAATTGCCTGACACTTGTCAGTTTTCAGTTATAATAGAGATTGTATAAATGTATTTAGTTTTCAGGCTGTGATATATGGCGAACAATGGATACAAATATAAGGCAATAATCTGACTTTTTCAGATCATGATAACAATGATGATAATGATCATTCACAGTTCTTCTCTCCCCCAGCCAGTAGCACCATGCAAACAGACAGACGGACCAACATGACACGTTATTCACTGATGCAGTACTGTGGTTTTCAGTACGTGTTGAAAGCTGCCCAGCCTCCACCACGCCCATCAACACCATGGCAGCCACACAGAGCACCTCCACCTCTTCCCTGATCTCCTCCTCTTCCTCCTACTCCAGCTCTTCACCAGAGATGGACCACCAAGAGGTATGTTTGATTTAATACACTGCTGTTACATTGTTTCCATGAAATTCATAGTAATAACAGCTAACAATTAATTTTAGAATCAAAATTGAGAATTTTCAACCCTGAAAAACAAACAAAAAACCACCGTTAGAAAGGCTTTTATTCCGGCAGAAAACTTCTGATCTCTTTTAGAATAAAATATAAACATTATAATTGTTGGTGAACACATGTAAATAATTTAGAATGGCTTTCGTTCATTATGGAATTTTTGATCAACAAATAGTAAAGAGTGGTAACTTTCCATTCACAAGGTACACAACTTCAAGTCAGTGTTGCTTACACTACCGATTCAGCAAGGATGAGGCCAGGAGATGAAATGATTAATAAATAGTAAATAAAGAGTGGTAACTCTCTCCTCCTTTGTTAATTTCCAGTTGAAAAACCACCGAGGCAACCATGTGTTTGTTCTGTATTGTCCATGTGTTCTGTGTGGCTTGTTCAGGATTAAAGAGGCTATGCCAGTATTGAATAAAAGCTTATTTGTGTTTGCACATTTCTTCTGTCTTTGCTGCTGTGTGCACATGTCAGATGATTGATATAAGGACAGACCAGACGCTTCCTTTTTTGAGGAGGTGTCTTGGTTTGTTCCAATGTACCTTTTATTTACCTGTGTGCTAGCTGAATCGGTAGGGTAATCAGCACTGACAAGGACATTTTTGGTTTCAATACCTTTCTTAAACCTGGTTGATGAAAAGACAAAATGATGATGAGATGACCATTTGATTTTCAATGAATGTATGTGTGTGCGTGTGCGTGTGCGTGTGCGTGTGTGTGTGTGCGTGTAGAATCAGTTAACGCTCAACACCACTCCCAGTACTTCACTTCCCCAGTCACTAACACTGTGTAGACAGACAGACAGACAGACAGACAGACAGACAGACAGAAGGATCAACACAATAAGTGACCCAGTGATATCTGTGGTTTTCAGAACATCGAATTCCCCTGCAGCCAGGAGGACTCCGCCACCCACGAGTCGTTTTATGATGACACAGATGTCTGTGAGTCTCTAGTACTCACAGACTGGGACACAGAGGCGGTGTCCCTCACAGTCTACAACGGCATGAAAGGGAAATATGATGACGAGGAGGAGGAGGAGGAGGAGGAGGAAACAGACGATGAGGAAGACTGGGAGACTGTGTACAGTGATACGGAAGAAGAGGAGGAGGAAGAGGAGGTGGAAGACATGGACACATATTACTGATCGTATATTTGCCGCGTTTGTTGTTTTTTTTGTACATTTTGTATATATATTTTTTACATGTGCTTTTCCTCCAAAATAAACTGACTTTACACATGTAAAAGACTAATCTGAGGGTTTTGCGATGGAGTGTGTGCAGTTATCTCTCTTTCATGGAGGAGGATTTTGCCCCCTGCCGTCTCTCACGTTCATGAACCTGTCTCTCACAGCTCTGTGCGCTTTCATTCTTATTGACTTTTTCTTTATAACGTTTTTTAGTCTTAAGCACACACACACATACGCAAACACACACACACACACATGCACAGCTCGTTCTCACAACACAATGCCTCAGAACAGTGCGCGCGTGCGAGCACATACACGCGCGCGCGCGCGCGCACACACACACACACACACACACACACACACACACATACACACACAAACCCAAGCCCTTAGAGAGTGAAGAAAACACGGCGCAACCAAGTGCAACCAATGTAACCCAAAGTTCGGTTCGCGCCAACAAATAAACTCTTCAGAATGCAAGTGTTCATTCACACACACGGTGGTAAAAATACAGCAGTGACTCACAGACTCATAGACTGTCTTCAGTCAAACTGGGTCTGTCCAACTTCGGCGTCGCCAGAGATGTACAATGGCTTTTTCTTCTTCTTCTTTAATATCTATATGTCACATTGAACATGTTCCCAACAATTTTTTATGCTACTACTAATAATGATAATACAAGAAAATAATAACAGCAATAAGATAATATCTCAAAGCCCAGAGATAAAGAATACATACAAATTTAGTCATAAAACATTTGAAAAAAAGTGAATTCAATGCATTTGGTAATTACCTTTTTTCAGTATGTACCGCATTCTCTAGAAAGGTTCACTGAAACAATAAGTGAATTAAAAAAAAAAAGGTGAATGAATAGCGGAAACAGTAATTCATACCAAAAAAAAAATCCGTAAAATGACTATGTGGAGAGACCCATCTTTCTGTTTTGTGAAAGGTCTGGTGGATAGGAATAGGGAATTAAACAAATTTATAATAAAAGCTGTCTTCAATCACTTAAACAGTACAAAAGAAAGAGAATAACCCTGAAAAATATCTGAATTATTTGCAAATGTTATATACTACCATGAATTCCAAAGAATATGGTTCACACACAGCTGTATCTTGGAAAGTCAAATGATAAGAATGATGAGAAAGGTCAGTAATACTGCAGGAGTGTCAAATGACATTGTGTTTGGGACATTCTGTCCAGCTTCCATCCCCCTCCCATCATGTATACCATCTCCCCCCCCCCACACACACACAGATCCACCCCCCCAAACACACATATACACCACACACACACACACATATACACCACACACACACACAGATCCACCCCCCAACACACATATACACATACACCACACACACACACATGCATGCATGTACAAACACACACACTGACATTGACACAATGAACATTCAGTTCTGCATTGGTAAGGAAATACAGACTGATGTACAGACTGGGCTCTGATGTATAGATGGAAAACTGGTGCCTTCAAAACAAAATATACCAGGAATATTGTATGCCTATGTGGACAGAAAATCACAAATTCGCATATTTTTTCGTGTCTTAAATTAAAGAGTTTATTCCTACACTTTCCCAAAACTCAATTACGAAAACAATTAACTCTTCATCGTTTATTTTTAGAATTAGTGCCTTTTCCTGCAGACCCCCCGCCCCCCAACATGATAGAATAATCATGAGATGAGAAAGTGTACACATAAGAAAATAAAGCACATTTTAAAACACACTAGTAATGAACATTCCTTAACGATATCACTTAATTCTCTGTGTGTGTGTGCATGCATGTCAGTGTGTGGCAGTGCGTACGTGTATGTGTGTGTGTGCGCGCGCGCATTTATGTGTCGGTGGTCAATAATCTGATGGCATACATAACGAGGAACGAGAAGGGGGGCGGGAGGGGGGGGGGATTAAAAATCCAAAACCAAAACAAGCCCTGTGTGAATTGTCCCCCGGGCGTTTAGACTGACACATCACCATCTCTTAGAACCCCCGGGCTGTTCATTCTGCTGGACGGTGACGCCCCGAGAAACGGAATGAACTGCAGTGTACGGGCTCACCTGTTGAGAACGGTGGTCTTGCACGGGCAACTTGTGCTGTGCGGTTGGCCTCAGTGACAGGTGGCACTGTCCCAGTTCACACAGCTCAGTAGTCAGTACGTTCACGTGGGTCAGCCCCGTCACTGGTATCAGCTCGGGTGGCTGCTGTCTCTTTGGACAAGCCAGTTCAAACATCTGCCCAACAGTACAATACCATAATAATGATATAATGATTATAATGATAAGTATGATGATGATAATAATAATTCCTCCTACTACTATTGTATAAATGATAGTAATTAAGTAAATATTTCATTCTCGGTGTATGGATCAAAGTAGCAGTAAATGGGGTGAGGCTGTGCCGGTCGGGGTTTATCCCCGGGGGGCGCTTCGTTAGCCGGCGTGGTCTTGCCTAGATAGTCCGAGATAAAGGTCTTTAAAAAAAAAAATCTTTAAAAAAAGAATTAGTGCCTTTCCCAGCAGATTCCCCCAACACTGATAGAATAATCAACATTTGATTGTGGTCACTCTGTGGAAGGAAGGAGGGAAGGAAGGAATCATTCTTACATAGCCAATAATTTAGTGCAATGCAACTCAGCATACATGTAGTCCTCGTTACCTACTCTCACAAAATTCATGCACTTATACCACACACACTAACATTACTTCCAACAGATTTATAATAATAATCATTAATAATAATTACTACTACTATTACACTATAAATGATAGTAATATAATAAGTAGCAATAATAAATACTTTTCATTCTTAGTGTATGGAACGTGAATCAAAGTAGCGGTAAATGACGGGTTGGAGCTGTGCCATTCGGGGTTTATCCTCGGGGAACCCTCCGCTAACGACCGCCCCAACAACAACAACAAAAAAAAAAAAAGAAATAAAAAGAAAAAGGAGAGAGCGAGAGAGAGTGTGTGGGTGCGTGCATGTGTGTATACGCGCAGGCGTGCGTAGTGCGAATATTCTTGTGTGCGCAAACTCGCACGCACACTGTGTGTGTGTGTGTGTGTGTGTGCCTCTTCCGCCTAAACGTAAACTTTCACAATATACATCAGAGGGAGGTTTCGTACACACACACACACACACACACACACACACAGGGCGCGCACGGGCTTCAGAGAAATAGACAGAGATACAGACAGGGGGGAAAGAGAGAGAGAGAGAGAGAGAGAGAGAGAGAGAGAGAGAGAGAGAGAGAGAGAGAGAAAACACACCTCGGATGACAGTTGAATATGCATGTATATGTCAAGATATATACAGTGAAAAGATCCGCTAACATTCGTACGGATACAATACATGTACGTACATATACACAAGAATCGATTGAAAATAAAAGCTTTACCTTTCAGCTAATTTCCAACAAGACAAAATTCATACCAGAGCTTATATCCATCCCAAAATAGGCGCGCGCACGCGCACGCGTGCCCAGGCACGGACACACGCACACAGTTATTTCACATCCTCGCCATAGAACAACCTGGCAGTAAGGCGTTGATATAGTCCTCCACAGTACTATCATATACCTCAAAACATCCTTTTTTCCACACACATGGTTCAACACTTTGCAACACCTTGCATTGTTTATACACCCACCGGGTCAGCACGCGCTTCCTCCCTGGTTTGACCCTGTCACTGACGGGCGCAATAACCGAGTGGTCAAAGCGTTGGACTTTCAATCTGAGGGTCTCGGGTTCGAATCTCAGTAACGGCGCCTGGTGGTCAGCATATGTGCAGACCTGCTTATGCCTGAACCCCTTTCGTGAGTATAAGCAAGCAGAAGATAAAATATGCACGTTAAAGATCCTGTAATCCATGTCAGCGTTCAGTGGGTTATACAAACAAGAACATACGAAGCATGCACATCCCCGAAAACGGAGTATGGCTGCCTGCATGGCGGGGTAAAAACGGTCAAACACGTTAAAGCCCACCCATGCACAAACGAATGAACGTGGGAGCTGCAGCCCACGCACGATGAAGAAGAAGACTCACTGCACCTCATTGTCGGGCTGGCCGGCCGGTGTTACAGCTTCAATCTACCCTCTGGCTCTGTTTTACCCTGGCGTTATTTAGGGGCTCGCATCGATTGACCCCCCCTCCCCCTCCCCCTTGATAATTAAGCGACCACATCCGAAAAATCGGGTGAATAGTGAGAGAGGCGAGGTGAGCGTGAATACCCGTATAAGCTCAACAAGCAGTTCGTGGCTTGGTTAAGATGCTCATCTGCCTATACTTGAATAATACTTGAATACGGGATTCAATTCCTGCTCTTGCCTTTTCTCCCTCGTTTGAGTGGAAAATTGAACTGAGCGTGTAGTCGTTCAGATAAGACGATAAATCGAAGTCCCGTGTGCCGCATGCTCTTGGAGCACTGAAAACAACCCATAGCAACGAGGATGTTGGCATCTGGCGAAATTCTGTAGAAGAAACCCGATTAGACAGGTACACAAATATATATGCATGCACTCGAGGCCTGACTGAGCACATTGGGTAATGCTGTTGGTCAGGCATCTGCTTAGCAAAAAAAAATAAAAAAAATAATATACAAGTTGAATTTTTTTTAAAGGGGACGGGTGGGGGTGGGTGGTGCGGGGGGGATGGGAGGGACGAGGGGTGGGGAGAGCAGGGGGGCTGTCCACCACGTAACAGGCCTGTTTATGACTGTTCATGACTTCCCTTATCTCACGGCGGAGTCGAAGTCACATCTGTGTGTGTGTGTGTGTGTGTGTGTGTGTGTGTGTGTGTGTGTGTGTGTGTGTGTGTGTGTTCCTTCTGTGATAAGATTAGATATGATTAACTTTATTATCTCCAACTGGCGAAATTGGGTCAGGTGCATTATCACAACATAGACAAGTAAACAACATGGGGACCATAACTGTAAAAGTCGACAACAGCTTTTACGAATATTACGAAGATGTAAAAAAATATCACATACATCGTTTCATACATACATCCACACACTGCAGGTAATAACTAGTATTCTTAATGTAAAAACAGAAAGAATTAAGAAACATTATTTGAATATAATTATAAACATAGCCTACTATACTGCACATTGATTATATTAGACAGATAAGATAAGAATAAAGATGAATTGCGGAAAACCACAACCAGATAATCAGCACACACCCGCACCCCCCCACCCCCACCCCACACACGCGGAATACTTGATTAAACAAGAGTAATACACATATGTTCTCAAATAAAAGCATTTCACATATTCGCTTTTAAAAACATTGCAATTAATTATTACATCGTAATTATTAAACAGAAATATATTTAGAATATGGACGTTAGCATTAGATATATTCCATTGTACATTCATCCTGCATATTGCACATTATTCCTCCTACATATTGCACATTCATTATAACCAATTGTCACGTTTTTAAGCTCAGTAAACACACACACACACCACAACTAGAACAAGGTACAGCCTATCATGCACGGACTTTCACACACACACACACACACACACACACACACATACACAGAGTTCTCAAGAATTTAAAAGGTGGATTGAACGTGGAATAAAAGTCTTCAGAGCTCTGGATTTCAACTTAAAAGTTCTGTAGAGTCGTCCTGATGGCAATAGCTCATAATACTTTGCTAAAATATGGGTATCATCAGTTGTTATCTGCCTGCTTTTTTTAACCACTCGACTTTCATACAGCTCTTGCATACTAGCTTGTTTCACTCCCACAATTTTACTGCATACACTCAAGACATCGTTCAAAACACGCTTACTCCTCACTCCCAAACTTCCATACCAGCACATAAATGAAACTGTGAGCACAGACTCGATACAACATCGATAATAACTTTGAAGAATATTTGAATTTATACCAACATTTCTAAGCTTCTGTAAACAAAAAATTCTAGATTGACATTTCTTATGAATGGAATCAACATTTCTCTCAAAAGTCAGCTTATTGTCTAAGATGGTCCCTAATTATCTATATTCATTGACCCTCTCCACTGTTTGACCATCAATAACAAGGTTAGCTACAGGCAAGGGGTCTTTCCGAAAATCTATTAACATTTCTTTTGTTTTCAAAACGTTGAGATCCAGATAGTTTTTTCTCACACCAGGAACAGTACTTTTTAATTTCACTGAAATAAATAGCATCAGAGTTGGACAGATCTTCAATTGCTGAATCATCAGAATATTTTATGACAGGAGTTTCCTCCGTGCCTCTGCAGTCATTTGTGTACAGTGTAAAAAGAACAGGGAACAGCACTGTACCTTGGGGTGCACCAGTAGAAGTAGATTTTAGAGAAGAGTGGGCAGAATGAAAGCTGACGGACTGAGTTCTATTGAGAAGAAAACTTACTATCCAAAGAGTAAGCTTCGGATCAACATCCATGCCTAGCAGTTTGAGGGCAAGGAGATGAGGTTGTATTGTGTTAAAAGCAGAAGAGAAGTCAACAAAAAGGATACGAACAAAAGATCCGTGTTATTCAAATGAAGGAAAGCATTATGGAGAGTTAGGATAGCATCGTCAGTACTTCTGTGTGCTTTATAAGCAAACTGAAGAGAGTCAAGCCTGCTGTTCAGTGAAAGAAAGATGATGTCGGAGAATAATTTTTTCAAAGCATTTCATCACTACTGGTCAGGGCAACAGGACGGTAATCATTTAGTGCAGCTGGTTTTCTTTTTCTTGGGGATAGGACAAATAGTAGATTTTTTCCAGATGCTGGGGACAGAGCAGTCCTTCAGAGACCAGTTGAAAATTTTACACCAACACGTCACACAACTGGGAAGCACATGTTTTCAGTAATTTCCACAGATGTGTGTGTGTGGTAGTGT
>NC_134878.1:17825763-17851601 GCF_041734735.1 Babylonia areolata | reverse complement strand
TTTCTGGATTACAACAATATAGTTATTTTCTCTTCTTCATCTACACATCTTGCCTTTGATCTTAGTAACTCTCCCTGCATTTTATCTTGATGCAGTAAGTTCTCTGCTCTGGTAGTTTGTTTCATGTATATCACGATCACTTTTATTTTGGTTTTCTTTTTTATGCTGAGTTTCATGTTCCAGCTCGCGTCCTTCTTGTCTGTATTTCTCCTTCCCCTTTTTTCATGCATATTCAATAGATAATTAACAAATAGTAATGAGTGGTAACTGTCTCTATTCACAAGGTACAAAACTTCAGTTCAGTGCTGCTTACGCTACTGATTCAGCTAGCACACAGGTAAATAAAACGTGCATTTTAACAAACCCATACACTTCCTCAAAAAGGAAGTGCCCGATCATTTCACATGTGCACACAACAGCAAAGACAGAAGAAATGTGCAAACACAAATTAGCTTTTATTCAAGACTGGCATAGCGTCTTTAATCCTGAACAAGCCATACAGACCCAATGGACAATTCAGAACAAACACATGGTTGCCTTGTTGGTTTTTCAACTTCAAAACGCCAGATTTCGATCTCCAACCATTATGAAATTCGAACGAATTGTTGAATAACTGGTCTTGTGCATACTCCTTTTTAAAAAATACTATAAGAGGAGAAGTTATATTCAAAGCCCCACTCTGATATAACGATAGGCTCCAGTTTGTTTAGTTAGTGTGTGTCTTACAAACTGAGCATGATTTTTGCTTTAAGTATTGGAACACATCCCTTCTTTTTTTGTCTGTTTTCTTTATTCTTTCTTCTTTTTTTTTTTTAAATAGAATTGCCCGACACTTGTCAGTTTTCAGGTATAATAGAGATTGTATAAATGTATTTAGTTTTCAGGCTGTGATATATGGCGAACAATGGATACAAATATAAGGCAATAATCTGACTTTTGCAGATCATGATAACAATGATGATAATGATCATTCACAGTTCTTCTCTCCCCCAGCCAGTAACACCATGCAAACAGACAGACGGACCAACATGACACGTTATTCACTGATGCAGTACTGTGGTTTTCAGTACGTGTTAAAAGCTACGCCAATCCACACCATGGCAGCCACACAGAGCACCTCCACCTCTTCCCTGATCTCCTCCTCTTCCTCCTACTCCAGCTCTTCACCAGAGATGGACCACCAAGAGGTATGTTTGATTTAATACACTGCTGTTGCATTGTTTCCATGAAATTCATAGTAATAACAGCTAACAATTAATTTTAGAATCAAAATTGAGAATTTTCAACCCTGAAAACCCCCCCAAAAAAACCACCGTTAGAAAGGCTTTTATTCCGGCAGAAAACTTCTGATCTCTTTTAGAATAAAATATAAACATTATAATTGTTGGTGAACACATATAAATAATCTAGAATGGCTTTCGTTCATCATGGAATTTTTGATCAACAAATAGTAAAGAGTGGTAACTTTCCATTCACAAGGTACACAACTTCAAGTCAGTGTTGCTTACACTACCAATTTAGCAAGGATGAGGCCAGGAGATGAAATGATTAATAAATAGTAAATAAAGAGTGGTAACTCTCTCCTCCTTTGTTAATTTCCAGTTGAAAAACCACCGAGGCAGCCATGTGTTTGTTCTGTATTGTCCATGTGTTCTGTGTGGCTTGTTCAGGATTAAAGAGGCTATGCCAGTATTGAATAAAAGCTTATTTGTGTTTGCACATTTCTTCTGTCTTTGCTGCTGTGTGCACATGTCAGATGATTGATATAGGGACAGACCAGACGCTTCCTTTTTTGAGGAAGTGTCTGGGTTTGTTCCAATGTACCTTTTATTTACCTGTGTGCTAGCTGAATCGGTAGGGTAATCAGCACTGACAAGGACATTTTTGGTTTCAATACCTTTCTTAAACCTGGTTGATGAAAAGACAAAATGATGATGAGATGACCATTTGATTTTCAATGAATGTATGTGTGTGTGTGTGTGTGTGTGTGTGTGTGTGTGTGTGTGTGTGTGTGTGTGTGTAGAATCAGTTAACGCTCAACACCACTCCCAGTAGTTCACTTCCCCAGCCACTAACACTATGTAGACAGACAGAAGGATCAACACAATAAGTGACCCAGTGATATCTGTGGTTTTCAGAACATCGAATTCCCCTGCAGCCAGGAGGACTCCGCCACCCACGAATCCTTTTATGATGACACAGATGTCTGTGAGTCTCTAGTACTCACAGACTGGGACACAGAGGCGGTGTCCCTCACAGTCTACAACGGCATGAAAGGGAAATATGATGACGAGGAGGAGGAGGAGGAGGAGGAGGAAACAGACGATGAGGAAGACTGGGAGACTGTGTACAGTGATACGGAAGAAGAGGAGGAGGAAGAGGAGGTGGAAGACATGGACACATATTACTGATCGTATATTTGCCGCGTTTGTTGTTTTTTTTGTACATTTTGTATATATATTTTTTACATGTGCTTTTCCTCCAAAATAAACTGACTTTACACATGTAAAAGACCAATCTGAGGGTTTTGCGATGGAGTGTGTGCAGTTATCTCTCATGGAGGAGGGTTTTGCCCCCTGCCGTCTCTCACGTTCATGAGCCTGTCTCTCACAACTCTGTACACTTTCATTCTTATTGACTTTTTCTTTATAACGTTTTTTAGTCTTAAGCACACACACACATACGCAAACACACACACACACACAGCTCGTTCTCACAACACAATGCCTCAGAACAGCGCACGCGCGCGCACACACACGCACACATACACACACAAACCCAAGCCCTTAGAGAGTGAAGAAAACACGGCGCAACCAAGTGCAACCAATGTAACCCAAAGTTTGGTTCGCGCCAACAAATAAACTCTTCGGAATGCACGTGTTCATTCACACACCCGGTGGTAAAAATACGTCAGTGACTCACAGACTCATAGACTGTCTTCAGTCAAACTGGGTCTGTCCAACTTCGGCGTCGCCAGAGATGTACGATGGCTTTTTCTTCTTCTTTAATACCTATATGTCACATTGAACATGTTCCCAACAATTTTTTACGCTACTACTAATAATGATAATACAAGAAAATAATAATAGCAATAAGATAATATCTCAAAGCCCAGAGATAAAGAATACATACAAATTTGGTCATAAAACATTTGAAAAAAAGTGAATTCAATGCATTTAGTAATTACCTTTTTTCAGTATGTACCGCATTCTCTAGAAAGGTTCACTGAAACAATAAGTGAATTACAAAAAAGTGAATGAATAGCGGAAACAGTAATTCATCAAAAACAAAAAAATCCGTAAAATGACTATGTGGAGAGACCCATCTTTCTGTTTTGTGAAAGGTCTGGTGGATAGGAATAGAGAATTAAACAAATTTATAATCACTTAAACAGTACAAAAGAAAGAGAATAACCCTGAAAAATATCTGAATTATTTGCAAATGTTATATACTGCCATGAATTCCAAAGAATATGGTTCACACACAGCTGTATCCTGGAAAGTCAAATGATAAGAATGATGAGAAAGGTCAGTAATACTGCAGGAGTGTCAAATGACATTGTGTTTGGGACATTCTGTCCACCTTCCACCCCCCCTCCCATCATGTATACCATCTCCCCCCCCCCCCACACACACAGAGATCCACCCCCACCCCCAAACACACACATATACACCTACACCACACACACACACAGAGATCCCCCCCGAAACACACACATACACCACACACACACACACACGCATGCATGCACAAACACACACAATGACATTGACACAATAAACATTCAGTTCTGCATTGGTAAGGAAATACAGACTGATGTACAGACTGGGCTCTGATGTATAGATGGAAAACTGGTGCCTTCAAAACAAAATATACCAGGAATATTGTATGCCTATGTGGACAGAAAATCACAAATTCACATATTTTTTCGTGTCTGAAGTTAAACAGTTTATTCCTACACTTTCCTAAAACTCAGTTACGAAAACGATTAACTCTTCATCGTTTATTTTTAGAATTAGTGTCTTTTCCTGCAGACCCCCCGCCCCCCAACATGATAGAATAATCATTTGATTGTGGTCACTCTGTGGAAGGCAGGAGGGAAGGAATGATCATTCTTACATAGCACATTTTAACGCAATGCATCTCAGTACTGGTGGTTCGGACCGGATGGCGAAGGTCTCTGCAGTACATGTGATCCTTGAAGACAACATGTTGAGTGTTTTTGCGTTTACCACATTGTCGTCCAAGTTGTTCCAGGTGTCCACTGCTCTGATCGTGAAAAGTTTTGTCAGAGACTCGTGCTGCTCTTTCCCTGACCTTCAGGTCAAGTTGTTTCGTTTGGGGCCATTTTGGACGCAAGGTTTGTTTGTGTTTTGGGGTCGTAATTGTTTGCTGGGGGGAGGGTGGGGGGGTCTTTGAATAACCGAACTGCCCACGGAAATTCACTCTTCCTGATGTTCCGATCCATTAAGACATTCGTTGTTAGCTCCCCTGTCAGGGGGGACACGGATGATATTTGATCTGAACATGACTCTGTAGCCAGAATGATAGGGGAAATTCTTCTTAGCCCATTAACAACCACATCCCCAACTCGCCTTGGAACAAAACAAGGGGACAGTGACAGTGTGATCGACATCGCTCTAACATCTCCAAAATTCAGAGCAGAAATGAATGCAGAGACGCTTCCACACCAAGGCAGTGACCACCTCCCGGTAGCTTTCAGTCTACAGAAACTGTCAGATAAACTCTGCATGAAACCGCGTGATCCATTTCAGTATGAAACCAAAGAGACAACCGTCATCGAAAAATTAAGACGCAGAAGAAACAAAAGAACGGCACCGAACAGGATGCAAACTATTCAGCCCCCATGGTGGAATACCGACACAGAGAGAGCCTGGATAGAAAAAACATGCGGCTGTCAAACTTTGGCAAAAAGAAAGAACAAAACCATCTCCAGACAAAGATATTGAAACAAAAATGAAAGAAAAAACTAAACAGTTTGAAACCATTGCTCAAGAGGCCAAAAAAAAGTGGAAACAGTTTTGCGAGGCACTCAGTTATGACTCAACATTGACAGAGTTCTGGCAATTTTATCGTCGCATGGAAGGGAAAACATGCACAACAACAACCCCAGACATGGTAGACACTGACGGAACCAAGCTTAAGACAAACGAAGAAAAAGGATCCGCCGTGCTCAAACGTTTCATACAACAGAGCAATCAAAGAAACTTAGATGAGAAAAAGAAATATGTTGAGGAGTTAAACCAAGCCCTTATGCAGACTGGACCTGATGATGACTTGACAATAGATGATCTAAATGAAGCAATAGCTAAATGCAAGAAAGAATCTGCCCCTGGCCCAGACAAAGTTCGCTACTCGGACATCAAGGAACTATCGGAAGAAGACAGAAGCAAACTTTTCAATCTATATCAAAACAGTTTCCACAATGGACATGTGCCGGAGGACTGGACACACAGCTTCTTAAAACCCATACAAAAACCAGGAAAGGACCATCAGGTAAGCGGCTACCGGATCCTAACCATGCAAAACATCGCTGGAAAGCTCATGGAACGCATGATAGCCAGGAAACTTGCAAGGGATCTTGAACACAGGCACGTTCTCCCTTCAAATCAAGGTGGTTACAGAACAGGCAAGTCCACATGGGAAAATGCAGCTGCTTTTGCATATGAGGTGTATGAAGGATTTCAAAGGAAAGAAGAAACACTAGCAGTAGCAATCGACCTTGAAGATGCCTACAATAAAGTCCAGTTTGCACACCTCATGGAGCTGCTACTAAGGTATGGAGTAAGTTTGACACTGACAAGATGGATAGCAGCAGCGCTTCAGGAAAGAACCGTCGTCCTACGCCTCGGAGATTGGATGTCTGCACCTTCTAAACTATCCATGGGACTGCCACAAGCGTCTCCGCTCTCTCCTGTCCTCTACAATGTCTACACGAAGGGCCTTGCAGACTTAAACAACAATGGAATAGCTCGGGTGCTTACTCTTGCGGATGATGGCCTGGTCTTCAAAACTTCGAAAGATGCTCAGGAAAGAACCAAAGCCGTCCAGAAACAACTAAACAATATTGCTCAATGGTGCAAAGACACAGGATCTTCCATCAATCCAGCGAAAGCCGAAACGTTGCTGTGCACCCTGAACAACAGAACCGCGAGCAAATCACCACCTTTTGTGTCATTCGATGGGATTCAGATCGAGAAAACTGAATGCCTACGCTACCTAGGAATACACTTCGACAGGATGCTGACCTTCAGAAAACATACGGAAAATACTGTTCTCAAATGCAAAAAAGGCCTTTCAGTCTTAAAAGCAATGGCAACCAAAAGTATTGAACAAGTCACCTCTTCCTGCTATACCAATCACTCGTCCTCAGTGTGATCGACTACGGACTTGGGCTAACAACACCGTCTCAAAGCAACCTCTTAAAATTAGAAAGAGTTCAAAATGAAGCTATGAGGCTGATCCTTGGAACAACAAAAGACACGCCCACAGAAACCATGCGATACCTGCTTGACCTTCCTTCAGTGCAGGCCAGAAACAAGTTAGAACAGGTCAAGACCTACTTCAAAGCATTAGAAAACCCTCAAAACCCACTGTATGACGCAGTCAAACAACCAAAAGGCAGCCGTCTAGGATGAGGAAGATCATGGATGGGGCAAGCAGAAGACACAATCCAGCTAGTATGCCGACTACAAGACCTGAAAGAAACAAAAGAATGGGGAAAAAAACCCCGAAAACCTCAACCATCTATTCAACACAGCCATTTCACCCACTCTAGGAAGACATTGTCAGGAATGGCCAGAGGGCAAAACTGATGCGGAAGTGAAGCTACTCATAGAAGAAAACAGTAAAGAAGAGGACATCATCATATACACAGATGGCTCAGTCACCAAAGACCAATCCGGTTGGGGATTCACTGCGAAACAAAATGGAAAAACAGTTAGGGAAGAGAATGCTGCCTACAAAGTCACAACCTCCAGCCTAATGATGGAAGTTGAAGCTGTGACACATGCCCTCCAGTGGCTATCGTCCATCCATACGCCCGGAAACCAACATGCCATGATTCTAACAGACTCAATGAACCTCATACAGAAAATTGAAAACGGAATGGGAAGCCCAGAGTGGCATAAGGCAATGCGCAACTTCCAGATAAAAAAACTCACATGGTCATACTGCCCGGGACATTCAGGAGTTAAGGGAAATGAGCGAGCTGACAGACTTGCTGGTAACGCAACACCAACGAGCGGCCTACATCTAGGAAAATCGGAAATCCTCAGAAAAGTCAAAGAATATCAAAAAAGGACAGGTACAAGGCCATCACACCATCGATCGCCTCAAAGAAATAAAAGCAGAGAGAGGGAGCGGCCGTAAGTCTAACATGAAAGGTAGAGCACAATGCTTTGCAAATCAAACAAATATCGGCATCATTTCCAAACCAACACTGCGCAAATTTCTTCAAAACGGAACAGAGTCTCTGTGGGCTTTTCCAAATACAATAGACTGAGCAACACACTAGACGCCATGTTCTTGGCATCAGAGATCTTTTCCCATCCCTCTTGCGGCCAATCAGTGGCAGCCTCTGTGCGTGTGTGTATGTGTGTGTTTGTGTGTATGTGTGGGTCTGTGTTTTTGAGTGCGTTTGTGCATGCGTGAGAGTGTAAGTGTACACAAGTGGCAGGAGAGTTCTGTGCATGTGTGTGTGTGTGTGTGTGTGTGTGTGTGTGTGAGGGGGAGGTGGGGGTGCAGGGAGGAGGTGAGGTAGAGGATGAGGTATGTGAGTGTATGCATGCCTACACTGTGGGAGCAAAAGGATATTGGAACGTATATATATATTATATATATATATATATCTTTGTATATATGTGTGTGGGGTTGGGGGTGGGAGATATGGGCGCGCGTGTGTGTGCTTGTACAAGTAAGCGTTCATCTGTGTGTGTGTGTGTGTGTGTGTGCCGTGGAAGCTGCGATACATAGACTAGAAATGAGTGTGTGGAGGAGGGGGTAGAGGAGGTGCAGGGAAATTTGTGGTGTGTGTGTGTGTGTGTGTGTGTGTGTGTGTGTGTGTGTGTGTTGGAGCTCATGTACGTTTATATGTATTTGACTGTGCTTTCATATCTGTGAAACTGCGTTTTTTGGGGCATACCTGTTATGCATGTGTGGGTGTATGTGTGAATGTGTGTCTTCATGTTTTATATTTATTTGCTTATTTATCACCATTGTTGTCTTATTTATTTAATTATTTATTTATTATTATTATTATTTTATCATTATTTTCATTACTACTATTTTTTTTATATCATAATTATTATTTATTTATTTTAGTATGTACGCTTATCTATATGTGTATATATATATATTTTTTTTTGTTTTTTCCCCCCTTAAGGCCTGACTAAGCGCGTTGGGTTACGCTGCTGGTCAGGCATCTGCTTGGCAGATGTGGTGTAGCGTATATGGATTTGTCCGAACGCAGTGACGCCTCCTTGAGCTACTGAAACAAACTGTAGCCAGAAATCGACAGCCGTTTCATGAGGCTGTAGGCAGATGCGCTCACAAACCCTCTTGCACCAGTCTCTATGGCGAGGACTTTGGCTAAATCATTGCACCCAGTGGTTACATTTCCATGGTTTGTGTGAAGAAACACGGAAAAAGCCAGATAGTGACACGTTACTTCAGTGATTGAATCCGCATCAACACTGAGTACAAATAACGTAAAAAAATAAGAGTCCAAATCCACTGACAGTCGCTTATAACATCGACTGATGGTCATTTTTCATACATGCACAAAAATTGCCGGTAAAATAGGTGCAATAATTTAGGATGCTAAAATTGGACTTTGGGGCACCTTACCTTACTTCCGTAGGCAAAGATCCTGTGTAAACTGAAAATTTACATCAGCACGCAGGCCTTCATTCCATGACTGTGTTTAACGTACGCTTCTCAGGCACTCTTTATTGACGGAAATAGTTTTGAACACAATCCTTGTATGAAGTCATGTGTGCATTCTTCCCACTCCATGGAACAGGCAATGGACAGTGTGCGGTAAAACAGGAGCTGGGGGGTTTTGCTTTTTTATGATATCCAAGTTCCACCACGTTCAAGAAATATGCACACAGGTCCTTTCTGTTCAGACTGAAGACAACACAACTCATACACTTTGAATCTTCCATTCCATGTTCCCAAATGGATCACACTGTAAATAACGAAGTTGATGGATAGTGAGTTCACCTTTTCTTTTCTGATTTTGTTTCCTCAAAAACTGTTGAGAATTCTATTTTGGAGTCCTTTTCCATTTTTGAAAGGTCTGGATTTGTTTCTCTGCACCATTACTGTTCCTTTTTAGGTTGAATATCTCATCGTGACAGTTTCACTGTTTAGTCTTTTCCTGTCAAACCAGTCTCTGCTCTCTGAGTTTGTGTGAGTTCACAAACCTGTCACTCTGACGGCGTGTTGCACGGGTGGCTCGTGGAAAATGTACGGTATTTTCGGTGTGTCAGCCTCCACCAATGGAAAACGTCAAAACCCCAGCACTGGTTTTTTCATTGGTCGTTACATTTCAGTTCTTCCGGGGTGTTGAACAGTTGAACATTGTGTGTGCACATCGTGTGTCTGGGTGTGCCAGCGTGTGTTTGCAGGGTATTACACAGACTCATTATGTGTGTAAATACACACATGAGCAAAAAAAAAACACAAAATGGGGGAAAAAAGACAAAAAAAGACACCAAGGCACTGTCTGTATCAAGGGTATCCATTCATGCACCTTCAATTCAATGTTGAGGTATTTGCTGAATTGAACTCTGGCTGGACATTTCATGGTGACAATGATATGGATGCACATACAGCAGAGCCTGAAGTGAATAATAGGACTGTGCACAACAAAACACACATAAAACAGTGAATTATTGTATGCTTTTTATTTTTGAAACCATGAGTAAAATGAAAAAGTTGAATCAGCGCACAATGTCATGTACAGAACTGTTGTATATAACGTAACACTCTGGACAAACGTAGTTATAAAAAAAAAATTTTAAAAAAGAAAAGATTTTTTAACCTTTCTGGACCCATTTAAGATTATGAAAATGAAATAATTCTAACTTCGGAATGTACTTTTTTTGGCCATGATAAAGGATATTCAGCAGCTGATAATTGGTGTGGTTTTTTTTAAGCAGTTGAGAGATGAATGCCAGATATTGTGAATCAGCTGAAGTGATCACTATGATAATAATAGCCAAAAACTAATTCTGTTGTACTGTCATCACAATTCTCTGAAATTCGGGCTACTTTTCCTCTAAAGTGCACATCAACACATTGCAGGGGTGTGCGTGTGTGCGTGCTTGCGTGCGTGTGTGCGTGTGTGTGTGTGTATTTTGTTTAAACATCAACTGGATTTCTCTATATATGATTTTACCATGGACAGCTCCAGTTGCTGTGGGTGTCTCAATGTCTGTGTGCATGCTGCTGCACATGGGGACCCGTCATCTCATCCAAAAGACTTGTACCCAGACCAACCACACATGGGTGATGTGATGGCGAGGCGACAGTAAAAATATCCTGGTCATTGTGTGGGTAGAACCTGGATACCTGTTTCACAGTCAGGCATTTGATTCACAAGCCCACACTGGTGCTGAAGAGCTTTCAGACACTGGGACAGGCCAAGCAAACATGATCAGTGCATTACCAGCCTTTGGTTAGTTAAAAACCAGACCTGGCAAGGAGTACTGTAAACTGATGATTCACAGACAGCACATCACAATGTGTCATCCTGCTGATGCCCATTTGGGTAAAACATTTGAGGGTGAAAGGGGATATATAGTCTCTCTCTCTCTCTCTCTCTGTACATGTATGTGCTAATTCAATAAAATTGTCTAAATGCAATGAGCTGCTTTTGTAAAATTTGGCAAAAGGTGAGAACATGTGAATTATTCTTAATCAGCCACCCAAACACATACTTTTGACAAATATAAAAAGTTCCATTTTGTGCCAAAGATAAAGAGGTGAAATACTAACTTGTCAGGAATTCAGCAGCTTTTTTTAGGTGGGAGTGGTATGATGGAGCATGTGGAGAAATGAATGCAAAGGTGCTGACACTGCCATTAACACTGGAGGGGAAAGAACAATTGGGCGTTTGGGGTGGGGGCGGGGGCGGGGGAGGAGGAGCACTTCTGAAGAAAAAGGAAAAAAAGGAAAGAAAAGTGGATGGGGTGGGTGCTTGTAACATGGTCCGATAACACAACATCAGTCTGATCAAACTAATACTGAAATATGTTGCTTGACTGCACTGAACAGAATACACATACACAAAATCAAATCGATGGTAAAGAACTTAACAAATTCCATGTATCAAAATTATCCACTTTACAGTTTAGTTGACATGTTTGCTTTCCACTATCAAACTGGAAGACAAGACTTCACCCTGGTAAAACCCTAGATTTTCATCTGACATGACCTTACACCAAACATGAACATATCAACACAACTGTCTCAACCAAAAAAAGCTAGACACAGGTTGAATAACATGCTCATGCACTGAACCTAACCTAAGGAGGTCCCATGGAAAGGTTAACAGATTTGAGCCACCAGTATCACTAGGTTAAATGGAAATTATCAAAATGGCTGCCAGAATTGAATAGCTTTATATCATACCATTTTTTTAATGCTAAATCAACAAGCATTTTATACATTTCAAAGCTCGGGATATCCAAGTGGCAAGTTTCAGAGCTCTGCTATCCTCAATAAAATGAAGACTGCTAGAAAATTTAAGTGGAATTTGACTCCTAATCATGAGGATATATACACCTTAGTTTAGAAAATTATAACGAAAAAACAGGGCATGCTACCACTGATATATCTTTTCACTTTCAATTTGGCTAAATGGCCAAAAAAACCTAGGCTCATGGGTCTACACCTGTCATGATGTACACAGATAATCATTAGTGTATACTTCACAGTTAGATATCCAACTAATTCACATTTATAATTTTTAAAATCCTGTCATTTTTAGATGTTTTTAAAGTAACCAAGCCAGGAGAAATACCCCACTAACATGATCATATCAACACTGACATCAGGCAAATAATGGAAGACATGGATTAACATAGAACAGAACATGTAGTCAAAACTACAAATCGCAAAACAGCAGGCAATCTTCTCAGAACAAAACACATTGGTAGTATTGCTCAGCTTACTAGTTATGTGAACATACTTCATCCAGGCACAGCATAATTTAACCTATGATATTTCACTGATGTACCTGCTCTGATGAATTTCTTTCAATTGTCTCCATGACACAAAATGTTTGCACTTTCAAATATTGCAACTGCAATGGCCAGTGTAAGGGTGATAAGGTATGAGTATGCAACATTTAAGTGATGACATTAATGCTCCCCAATTTGTTGAAAAATATCCAAGCAGCATTAGTGTATGTTTCAACCATGTACATTTCTCACGAGCATAATATTAAAAGGTTTTTGTGGTACTACATGTCTCTACTCGAGACTGGATAACACTTAAAACAACAACAACAACAAAACGTACATTGATAACACTAACCACCTTTGAAATGAAAACTTAGGGTCTGAACAAACTGATCTTTCCACTCAGTATATCTAGAATTTCATGATTGATGTAAACAACACAAATAACACAAACCAGTGGCTGAATGTTCAAGTGAAGAAATTTCCATTCCAAATCACCTCAATGGACAAAAAAGAATTGAGCAATAAACAATGGACATGTTCTGAGCAACGCTGTGCTCTCAAAATTAAAATCATCTCACTCAGACTGAAAGGAAAATAAATCATGTCCAAAGTTCTGGAACAAATGTGCGTTGAAACACTGCATGATAATGTCTAACATTAATTTCCTGAAATTCTCATTCACAAATTTCTGCTTGGCAATATCATGGATGTCAAGTCCTTTCCCCCTCCTGCAACTAATCCCCAAAAGACATGTCTTTTGCCAGATGAGCAATTTTACCAAACTCTTAGCAAAGTGTCTTTGAACAAAAATGCCTCCCTCACCAATCTGTCACACAAAAATAAAGGTATTCATCTTGTACCTTCTGAGCCTAATGCTGTTCATGGAACATATCAAATATTGGATTTCACAGAGAATCATCAATGCATGGTTTCACCATCTAAGTTTGTCAGTGTGTTGCTTTTCTCCATAATTGGCGAGCAGAACAAATACATTTAACAAAGTTTTAAAGAAGAAATCCTTGTGATAGTTTGATTTAATCAGCAGATTATCTTGATAGCTAGATTTAACCAATACACATATCAAACCAGAAAGCACTGATCTGCTCAGCAAAAAACAAAAACCAAAAAAACAAAAAACAAAAACAAACAAACAAAAAAAAAAAAAAACCAAAACAACCAAGCAACCAACCAACCAGTGCTGAGCTACTGAAAATCCACTTGCATCTGAGGCCCACAGTTTAAGATCATTCTCATTCTTTTCCCTCAAAATTTCAAACAGTTTTAAAGAATATTTACATGTCACCATTAATATGCATGTTCTATATACAACTTTTTTTTCATTTCAAAGTTTTCCATTTGAATATATATGTATATATGATCAGTTTCTGTATCTGTTTTTTTAAATACCTTTTTTTTTTTTTTTTTTTTCCAAAATTCCTTATTACAAGGTATCACAGGTCCCCCAAACAAACTAATGCACTGATGATGATGCAGAGGCCACAGAGAACAATGCCATCATAACCCTTACCCTTCCTATCTGGTGACTCAAAAGAAGTAAATACTTTTCAGGAGTTGTGCAATCAGGGGGGAAAAAAGGGGGGAAGAATAAATGCACCTTACAAAACCAAATATAGCAGTAATACATAGCAGCAGTATTTACAGACAAGAAAAAAAGGAATTTCTTTTGTGATCAAATACCCCTTCTCAACCACTCAAGTATTCCTCTCAAGTGACAGACACCTGACCCCTTACTTTAAGTCAGTGCCAACATGTTTTGGCAGATTGCATGAGATCTGTGCAGTGGTATGACTGGTGATGGAAATATGCACATATATACACACACTGTATAAAGGCACATACAAGCATACACACTCATTTCTCCAAAAAAAACTTGTGATCCAGGCACTGGAAATTCAAATCAGCAAATACACTGCCATGTTAAAAGCGCACACACAAAAAAAACAACTCACCCATGTGCTTTCTGAAAACACAGGTTTTAAAAAGCCTTTAAAAAAGGAGGGAAAAAGTAAAACAGAGGGCAAGCTACCCTGCTCAATTTTCTTCTTATGATGTTGGGAGAACAAAGAAAGAAAGAAACAAGACCCATCTTTTCCAATCTGTTGTCAAACACACATTACACTACAATCATTATAAAATGGCGCTCTGCAATCCTTACATACTCCTCAAAAAACCACTGGGCACTTTACACATTGTACAAGGCCATTACAAAACATATGTACAACAACACAAGTTATTTGAGTTTTGGTTTACACTTGGATTGGTCCCTGTCAACCAGCATGTGTTGTAAGAGTTACATTGTATCATGAACAGAATAATCATATCTCACTGTACACTGTACCATTTTCTTTCTCTCGTCCTAGAGTTACAGAACACAGAGTCTACATCCCCTTCCCTTCTTCCCCAACCTCTATTCCCCACATGTCCTTTCCCTCTCGTCAAGTCATAAACACACAGTAAAATCCAAGTAGTTATGCACAAATACCAAATCCTACAGTTTTCAGGCACTCAAAGTTTTGTTTTCCAACCACACCAAATAAAACAAAGCAAGCAATTTACAAAAGGCACTTCCTTGGGTCATACCAATACGACACAATCAGTCCAACACAAACACTATGTACACCTTCTGGGGGAAAATGGGTGAAACCAAGACAGGTGTCCTGTGAAACCAAGACAGGTGTCCTGTGGAACCAAGACAGGTGTCCTGTGGAACCAAGACAGGTGTCCTGTGGAACCAAGACAGGTGTCCTGTGGAAGATGGAAAGGTGACATGGGAGGGTACAGACTGGAATTACATCTGAACACAAAAAGGATCCATCAAATCCCCATTGTTGTGGTACAAATCATTTTAGTGCTGCTCTTGCAAGTTAAAAACAAATTGCATAGTCTCTCATCTTTCCAACACTTTTGTTGCTGTTGACTGTTGCAACACCTGCAAGATCTGCTTAGTCTTTTCTGATTTTTAAAACTTGATAAATATTCATAAAAGTTCTTTTTTTGTGTGTGCATAGATCAAGTTCAACATGAACCAAGAGAGTGTGAAAAACATTCACCTCCACAAAACGAAAGCAACCATAATCTGTTTTTTTGTGTGTGTGTAAATGTACATATGTGAGCTGTTTCTGTTGATGTGTACAATTAACAAAAATATAATTAGACAGATGGATAGAGATACAGATATATAGATAAAATGAGAGATTGTGTCTGTGTGCATGCATGTTCACATACATGTGTGCGCATGTGCTGTTTCTGGATGTATGTGAATCATTACATACAGAAACTGAAAATTCACGCAGCCTTTGTGAAAAGACATTCATGTCATTTGACCATGAACGCAGCCCTGTGTGTGTGAACAGTTAACAAAAGCAGGATCAAAGGACACCGGCACATAAGCAAACTTTACACACACTCCATCACCACTACCCCACTGTGTTCTGTTCACACCATCAGGACATTAAACACCTGTCTTGCTTATTCATATACCAATCAATTCTAAATGAGACCAGACAAACAATACGAGCAGCGCTAATCACACTATACAGCACTGAACCATCAACTGACACATCTTCACATGAAAATAAACTGCCATCAAGAGAACAGTGTGTGACAGAAACATTCAAACCTCTCTAATGTGACAGAACTGACTGATATCAGAATTCGATTTGCTACTTATGAACATTCTATCTTTCTCTTTCACATTGTAATCCATTGGTCACTGAAAGGAATGTGCAGCTTTATATCAACACAACAATGCTGTGTCACTTGTGTGCTAAACATCTTTCTGACATCTGTGGGAATGTAAACAATATTGCAGAATGACTTTTCATAAAGGAGGAGGGTTACTGTGAACTTCCTGTGAACATCAGGAGAGAGAGTGAGAAACACCACCATAAATGTGATGACTTTATTGTGTGTATTCAGTGATGCAAGTGATGGGAAACATGCCCCAAAACAGGAAGTGAAAGCAGCAGCCACGACAATGGTCGTCTGTCACGATCCTTGGTGGACCAACATGACCTCTTCAGATGTCCGTCAACTGAAGGTGATTAACATTTATCGAAGTAAAACTTCACATCACTCTGTGCAGCAAGGTACTTTTGTTTGGACAGGTGCATTAGTTCTCCAGACGAAATAGCCATACAAAATAAAACGAAAGCTTTACAACTGTGTTCTTGGATGGACTGTGGGGCCTATTTCGGATAGGAAGGCGACTTCATGAATAAACTGTACACATAATCATTTCTCTTCAATCATTCAGCTAAGTGCACAAATGGTGTATTTGAAAAACACAGCTGATCATGAAGTGGAATATAAAAAAAAGGCAAATGCATGGTAAACAACTGACTGATTTGTTGCTGTCTTTGCACAAGTCCCAAGTCTAGCTGTGGAAGGACTGGATCACTTTGATTCAATTCAGTCGTCATGTCTGATGATTGCTGATGACCAGCAAGATGATTCAGCCATCAGGCAGACATCCACCCCCCCTCCCACATGATGGCATTTACGCAAGGATGGTGATATGAGGCAGAAGGAACAAACTGACACCCTGATATGGGCTCCTTGAACAGTGCTTGCATGATGGACTCATATATCTGCCCCTTCGATGTCCACCAGGTTCTTCAGCATGGAGCGAGCGAAGGCCATCCTGTCAATGATGTCGGGGCGACAGCCATCCTGGATGACAAGACTCATGGTGTAGGTCTTGGCACAGCGGTCAGGGTCAATGAAGGTCACCATGTACTCTCCTTTCACGTTGCTCAGGATCAGCTTGGTGTGGTCCTCAAAAAAGTTCACCTGCACCAGACAGAGAAAGTCATGACACTCACAACTGATAACAGGTTCTGTATGTATGTTTCTACAACCATATCTATCTAACACATAACAGGTTGTATGTATGTGTGCATGGTAGTCAGTTGTGTCAGACTATGACCATCAGAACAGCAGAGGAGGCAACTGCTGTCCCAAATATCTGGGTAAGAATTTGATTAAAGTGGAGAGCGTCTTGCCTAAGTTACATCCCCACTCTCTCGGCCAAGAGGGTTTTAGGACAGTCCGTGTTGGGATACTTCCCTATATAAGATGCTTAATAGGTTATGTATGCATGTACCTATATGTATATATAACTATAAAACTATATATATCTTAATTGAGAGATAGAAAGACAGATAGACAGATAGATGGACAGACAGACAGATAGACAGATAGGTACATGGACATATATATGTTTTTAATCAAAGCTTAAAAACTATAACGAATTTCAGGCATATTCAACAGAACTGTGTGACAACTTTTTATATGAATGACATAATCTTACTGATCAAAATTGCAACTAATTATTTCCAACAAGGAAAAAGCAAAATTATGTCATTACATTTCCTGTCCTCTTGTTGACCCAAGATGAAACTAATCACATATCTTCAATTGTAAGGAAGTTTAAATTATGTAATGACATTGCCTGCTCTGTAAGCCCTTAATTCGTTTTTGTTTATCAAACATCTCATTTCAGCACTTGACAGCAAATGACTAATAATGGTCCTGACAGTGGGAGGCTGGCATTTTTGATATTTCCTGCAACATCATTTTGGCAAAGTGTTTAGCTGACCACACAGGGCCATGTCAAGGCTGAATCATGTCCACCCACAAAGATCCATCCCAATACCTTCCACACCACCATATCTGTTCATCTGATTCCATCTCTGCCTTTCACTCTCGCTAAAAATTCATCTGTTTTTAAAACCTATCTGTAAGCACTCTCCGTTTACTTTTTCTCCAACACCACCCTATGCCTGTCAGCTCACTTTGGAAACATGACGAATGACACAGGGAGAGTAAGGGTGGGGGAGGGGGAGGGAGAAATAGTGATCATGAATGATTCATGTAATTTATAACTTTTTTTTTCATGCAAGGGTGTGAGGGTGTCAGAATGGTTAAGACGCTCATCTGCCAATAGAGTCCAAGAGGGTCTGGGTTCAAATCCCACTCTCAACCTTTCTCCCAAGTTTGACTAGAAAATTGAACTGAGCGTCTAGTCATTCGAATGAGATGATAAACCGAGGTCCCATGTGCAGCACACACTTGGCGCACTGAAAGAGAACCCATGGCAATGAGAATGTTGTCCTCTGGCAAAATTCTGTCAAAGAAATCCACTCTGATAGGTACACAAATATATATGCATGCACTTAAGGCCTGACCAAGTGTGTTGGGTTATGCTGCTGGTCAGACATCTGCCTAGCAGATGTGGTGTGGCATATATGGATTTGTCCGAATGCAGTGATGCCTCCTTGAGAAACTATGAGAAGTGGCTGTCTTAAGGACACAGTGCATTTCTCAAGGACAACATCATGCCAAAACAGGGCCTTGAACCCTGATCACTGGTGAACACTGGATCACAAGTCCAGTGCCTACTACCACTGCAAACTCTGTAAACTAATGAACAAGAACAAACAAACCAATAAGAATGAAAACTTCAACAAACAGGAAGCAGCCTCCACAAGTAAGCAATTATTGTCAGCAGCAGGGGGCTTAGTTTAGTAGTTGGTGTCCTTGGTATGATAAATCAGAACAGGCACAACCCAACACCACTGAAGTGACTCAGCAGCAGTGCAGGGTCTCCTCTGGCGTGTGGCCTCCTGGTGAGCTAACATAAATAGTTCCCTGTGGACTGCAGATGCTGGAACTGTAATGGACAAAATCCAGGTAAAGCTGTGTATATGGGACCTGGAATGAGAGGTGTAATGCCACTGAAATGGTGCAGATGATGGGGTAGCAAAAACAACAACAAAAAAGAAAAAAAACAAAAAACAGCAGCAGCCTCACCTGCAGCGTGCCATCACTGAGGTACAGCACGATGGCCTTGGTGGTGCGGAACCACTTCTTCAGGTAGAGGCTGGAGGACCACGACACCTCCATGTACTGGGAATACTCCAGGTCACCCCCCTGCCCACAGACAACACCTGGTTACAGCCACACCTCACCTGGACCTCACTTCTTTGTCCCACCCTCCATGTTCCCCGTTTCCTTCAACTCAACATTCAACTCCCTCAAACCTTTTGACCCATTCAAACCTGTGGAGACTGCAGCCTTGGCAGGCTTCCATTCCATACCAATGTGGAAAAAATGCAGAAAATGTTCTGTTTTTCCCTACAAATTACATGTTGACACATCTGGAGATACTGCAGTAGTTAGTGCCCTTCCCTTGCAATTTATGCATATGCAAAATGTGAAAACTGACTGAGATGAATTTTGATGTCAGAGCAGTGCTTGCGTGCAGGACTCAATGAGTTGAACAACAACGTTCAAATATAAAATTAAATACTTTCACAAAATGTCTACAATCACCAGTATGTGTGATAGGACATTAAACACGGTTCTGGGGCATGTGCAGGGACAGCGACTGACTTCTACCCACCTGTATGAGGTGCTCATCCATGTAACGGGCGAAGTACTGCAGCAGTGTTGTCTTGCGGTCCAGCTCCTCGGGCACACAGTCCAGTGTGTAGGCAGACAGCTTCCCTGTCAGGTCGTAATACTGGATGGACCTGCCAGCATACAGCACGTCTGGTTACACGCCATGTTTGTCCTTGTGTTCATCATGTTTTGAGTGGGTCACATTGTAGAGCATATCATGTTTATCCTTGTATTCATTATGTTTTGAGTGTGTCAAGTTGTACAGCACATATGCCTGAAGAGACAAAAAATATTGAAAAGAAATTCCTTGCACTGTTTATCAGTACATTAATTTTTGAAAGTGATTCTTTGCTAATTTTTGGGGGAGGGGTGGGTCTCCATCATGCAATCCCCCCTCTCCTCAGCTTTTATCATTTCCCCTCTTCTCTCCCACAAATGGTTCCCCCTTCCCTTTTCCCTATGGGTTTTTTTTTGTTAGGTTTTTTTTTTTTTTGTTTTTTTTTGTAAACCAGCAAAACATAAGAACACCGTATGCAAGGTCACTTTATCTACCATCTACATGAACTGGTAATTTTCAAATGAAAATGGTGTGCAAGTGGAGTAGGAGGGGTGGGGGAGGCAGGGGAGGTGGTAATTTTGAGTGTGTGTGTGTAATGCCTTGATAGCTAGATAACGTCAAAGTTCATGTGAGGTAATCCTCACTTCCTGCAAAACAACACTTGACATTCCAAGCAGCTCAATAGCATGATACAACAGATCCCATCAGGAAGCAGTTAGACATCTTTCATTACCTCCCCTGCCCTAAAGCTGTGCAGTGTGCTGGTGCCACTCCTTCATCACTGCACACAGCTACTCTGCAGGGGTTCTGCTTCCTATCAACACCACCTTCACTCTTCACACACATTTCCCCCTATAGTTTCACTCCTCTGGGGGTGACAACAAGACTTTCTGTTTCAGTATGAAATCTCTGCATTACATCCAAATTTATATGGAAAAGTTTGAAATTTGCAACATTCCAAATCTTCCTTTTGTATGACTTCAAACTCGAACCTAAAGAATCTAATGCCAGTTATTGCACATTCCTGTATACACAAAGAGGAATCAAATAGCCAGTGGAGTTTCTGAAAACCACAAGCCTTAAATATCCATATATTCTTTCAGCAGTTTGCTTTCAAATCTTTTGTTACATCTGGAATCTCTCATCAGCATGAAGAATCAGCAGATGCAGCAGACTTCCTCTTCTACAGGAGTGGGTCCTTTAGGTGTGAATGAGGACCTATCCTGGATGCACACAACTGTCCACATACATTGCATGGAAAGCAGGCCAGGGGCACATACAAAAGTGGTAAATCATTAATTAAAACTTTTAACTGTCCATGAAAATCATTATGATCTTCCAGAATTCATGATAGTCAACACATGAGCACACACACATACACACAAAACAACACACACACACAAAACAACAATACACAACACACTCAAAGTGACAGACCTTCCGTCAGGGGACATGAGTATTCTGGAGGTGTCATTGAAGAGGACGCCCATGGCATCGCTGGACAGCATGAAACCGAAGCCGTACTTGTTGGAATAGTCCACCCATTTGGTGACCCACACAATGTTGGGGTCCGTCAGGGCTGGGGGGTTCTGGTTGCTATCTGCACCACACAATCATCATGTCTATGTATGTGTGTCACTTTCTTTGTTGAAACTGCTAAGGTTGATCATTTATTAGTTATCATAAATTTCTAAGTTGTAACTGGGGGGTTCTGTTTGCTATCTGCACCACACAATCATCACGTCTGTGTTAGTGTGTCACTTTTTTTTTTTAAA
Organism: Babylonia areolata; assembly: GCF_041734735.1. Lineage (NCBI taxonomy): Eukaryota > Metazoa > Mollusca > Gastropoda > Neogastropoda > Buccinidae > Babylonia > Babylonia areolata. Next base: position 17,830,128 of record NC_134878.1, on the reverse strand, counting down.
GTGCTAAGGTCAATTATTTATTGGTTATCATAAATTTCTTAGATGTATTTTTTTCAAACAAAAGTTTGTGTAATTAAAAAACAACTATTACTTAAGGATTTTACAGAACAAATACAGAAAAAAATTACACAAAAAACAAAGTTAATCTAAGTTTCATCAGGTGTGGAGGGTTCTGATTTCTATTTGTACAACACAAGCCATCATTCAAAGTGCACTCAGTTTTTTTCATCCTGCACAGACTGCATGAACATTAACTCACCCACAGTGTTTGTTCAACCTAAAGTGAACAGGAAGGTCTGGCATTCTACACCACTGTCATCAGCATTTACACTGTCTGCTTGATCCTGTCTTCACTTCTAATTGCAAAATCTGCCTGAACCTTTAAAAAAAATAATTTGGGTACACCAGTGTGCACTAGTCCCTTATGATGGAATACTGTCGGCTACACCCAAACAGGCAGCCTGTTGTGCAAATAACTTTGGTTTGTAAAGCACTTTGAGCTTGGTCTCTGACCAAGGATAGGCTCTATATAGGTATTATCATTATTATTATTATTATCATTATTATTATCATGAGCATTTACACCTAATCTTGAAAATAAGCCCAAGGCTTCATTCACATTATTCAATGAATACTGTCCAGTTCTTCAAGCACTAACAGGAGGAGCATGCTGACCTTTGGGCATGTGTTCCAGGCAGGCGTTGAGCACGTCCAGCAACATGGCCGCTGACCGAGGCTTGGGCGAGGGCTCTGTCAACAGCCACAACACAGGACTCAGTGAATTAAGCCTTCACAGTCATATCAACACAACCGAATAATCTGCTCCCACTGATATAAACACAACTGAACAAACCTTATCAGTGATATCAACACAACTGAATACACCTGATGAGTGATATCAACACAACTAAAAAACCCGTTATCAATGATATAAAAACAACTGAATAAACTCAATGATATATATCCAATCAAACTGACTGTTACCAATGAAATAAACACAACTGAATAAACCAATAATTATATAAACAAAGCTGAATAAACTATTAACAATGATATAAACAAAACTGAATAAACTGTTAACAATGATATGAACACAACTAAATAAACTGAACAATGAAATGAACACAACTAAATAAACTTAACAACAATTACAATGATATGAACACAACTAAATAAACTTAACACAACTAAATAAACTTAACAATGAGATGAACACAACTAAATAAACTTAACAACAATAAATTTAAAAAAAATGAATATGAACACAACTAAATAAACTTAACAATGAGAATAACACAAGCTGAATAAATTTAACGATGACAAAACAGAACTAAAAAAATATCCATGCAATAAACAGAGTATCAAGTAATCAACAGAGAGACAAAACAAAATCCAAGTGAAGTAAATGAAACCAGAGGAAATAAGTGTTAAAACCGACCCATCTACCCCCGTCCCTCCACCACCAACTAACTATTCCTTCCAACCTACACCCCGTGTTCACCCATCACCCACCTCTCTGAGGGGGGGAGTCTGAGCGATCAGACACTCGGTCAGCAGCCACTTCCTTGGCAACGACCTTGATGCTGGGGCCTTGAACTTGACTCTCTGTGGCTGCAGACTGCCGTGGTGACCGTTTCTCGATGGCCTGTAAACACCATGCATTGTCAGGTAAAAGATTCTTTTACTCAATAATATACGGGACTTGTGTTTTTCTCATCTGCCTGAAAAGGGTTTAATCATCTGATTTAACATATGCTATAATGATTTCCTTCTCTGAAAGAATATCAGGATATCACTCACTCACTCACTCACTCACACTCACACACACACACACACACAAACCTCCAATTCCTTCTCCTCCAACAGGTTTTCTGAGCGCGAGTTGAGCTGCATGCGGCTCAAAGCATTACCAAGGTGACCCATGGGATCTGACCGGGACTCATTGGGAAAGGCATATGACATGGGCCTGCAAAAAACACACCAGTATCTTAAGGAGATCATGTGTCTGACCACACATGCGCTATATCTTTTCAACATCTTATTCTTTCTTATAACACACAGCAACCACTTTGAAAAACGTTTAACACATGTGTATTAACTTAAAGAGATCACATGTCTGACCACACACACACTATCTCTTTCAAACATCTTTATTCTTATAACGCGCAGAAATCACATTGAAAAACTTTACACTGCTTGTGCTTCAAAGTTCAAAGCCACAAATACTGAGGCTAGTAAGACAATCTGCTCACAAAAGATCAAACTGCCAGTAAAAGTTTGGTTTGCAAAAGTGAAAAATCTGAAAGGAAACGATGATGATTCCAGCACTTTCAACCCTCTGTGCCTGTATATATCTCCTTCAATTGTTCCCATTCTGACAATCAATTTTTAAAAACAACTACGAACAAAACAACAACAAAGACACACAGCCTGAAACAGGTAGATGCCCAGTATCAACTCCACTCCTGTACTTGAAGTAGACAGAACTAAACCATGCCTCAGCAGGTTCTCCACTCATATTGTTTCTCAGAATTTTATATCAAACAGAGTAATGTGCTTCAATCACTGACAGAAAGTTAAGACTTAAATACTTTTTACCTTTATATTCACAAACATGATCTTTGACAAACATTTCAGAATGCTACATTCTGTAATATAATGAGGAAAAGCCTGAAGTACATTCAGCAGTGCATGAATCCTTTTTGAATCTTTATGTGTAAATGTTTTGACAGATATGTTCAAGTAATTGGAGAGAGTTACCTAAAAATAGAAGTGTACCACTTTATTCATGATGAAGTTTTTAATTTTCAGTGGCTGTGAAAAAAAAGTACCACTGAAAATGGGGCATGCGCTGTGCCTATAATTCATTGTGACCAAAATTTGGTAAAGATCCATTCCAAGTGATATGGAAAATCATTGCTGATGAAGTGACATACTTACACACACACACACACACTCTCTCTCTCTCTCTCTCTTTCAGTCTATTGTCTGTCTGTCTCTCATAGAAGGGGGATGGTCATCAGACATAGCTACAAATGCACACTCCTGTATATGCATACACACACTCTGAGTAACCTTTACTTCTATTTACCCTGTCCTTTCTTGCTTTTTGTTTTTTTCCCCCACAACTACAGAACAGATGCCGCACCAACACATTTCTGGTGTATTGTTCTCCTCCCACTCAGACAAAAAGTGCAAGGCCTTGACGGCAATGACTGCAATGTTGGCAAATGAGTCACTGACCACTATGACACCCAGTCAATCCTCTTACTATCACTCCCCTCTGCCAGTTATTTGCCAAAGGAATGTGACCATGTACAGCACAATGGGACGGCCACAAACTATGCTAACTACCCAATTACAGTCATTACTGGGGACAAATGGGGGGACCTGTTTCCTGTGGCACAAGGCAGGCAGCTGTCTCACAGCAGAACCAGGCCTATCATTCTGCCCCCCCCTACCTTTGTGGGGCCTCACACACACATTAATAGCTCTTAAATAAATGTGTACAAATATCCCTCCTGTTTTTCACCTTACGTTGATGTCAGTGTTACACCATCACATCAACTTATTAAGATTTAATTAACCTATGACCCCCATTGGGGCAAGGAGGATTTCAGAACACCATATAATCAAAACACAACTAGGTTCATCATAATGTTTGCATCAATTAAAGTAAAATAAGGTGTTAATACATTCCTTCATCTGCATCAGTCAAAGTGTCCTATCCAACATGGTAACCAAGCAGCACCATACCATTTAATTAAAATAAGGGTTACCACTCCTTATGTCTGCGTAAGTCAGTGCGTCCTGATGGAAACTAAGCAGCCGCAGCACCACAAAAAGATCCCCCACCACCCCTCCCATCCCCCAGCCCTGGCTGCATGCTGGGAGAGCCTCACCTGTTGGTGGCCTTGTAGTGGGAGGGGAACTTTGGCATGGAGGTGCAGCAGGAGGGGGACAGGGTGCGGGGCATGTAGCCACACGTGAAGAACTCGTCTGCCGCAATGTCCCGCAGCGTGGGCCGCAGCTGGGGGCTGGAGTTGAGGCACTTGCGGATGAGGCCGCTGGCTGGCCCTGAGATCTGGGAGGGAATCTTGTAGGAGTTCTCCGTGATCCTCAGGTACGTCTCCTTCAGGGTGGTGGTCTCAAACGGGGGTCGTCCCACCAGTAAAGCATACCTGGAATCCCCGTCGTGACCAGTCGTAATGTGAATGATGTGCACAAAACAGTGGAGAAGACACAAATGAATCAATGCATGCATTCAAGTACACACAGAGTACTGGTACTGGTCAAGCACACTCAAAGAACTGGTCAAACACCACAGCACTCATGAACAGCAGCACTGAAACTAAACAGGAGTGC